>NC_090733.1:163432402-163447402 GCF_036898095.1 Palaemon carinicauda | reverse complement strand
AGAGAGAGAGAGAGAGAGAGAGAGAGAACAATTCCAGCTAATATCGAATAGCAGGCCTACTGGTAGGCTATGGTGTCATTAGTTTTCTGTAATTTTGTTATGGTTAATACCTTCCCTTTCTTATTTTTTTATACCGTTAGTAAATCCTATAATTTAGATTGTTTGCAAATAGATACAAGGCAGAATAGAATTATATATACATACATACACACCTATGTATATATATAAATATATATATATATATATATATATATACTGTATATATATATGTATATATATATATATATATATATATATTATAATGTATATATACTGTATATATATGTGTGTATGTATGTATGTAGTGTTTTGGTTTATAACCTCAAAGCGTAGATTTATTATTATATAAATTTTGGCCAAAGAAAATACTGTACAAACATCCAAATTCCTATCCATCTAAAATCTTACCAAATCTTCCATGTCCCAACTATGATATTTTGGTCGAAAATGAAAAACACCTCTCTAACGCTGGAAATATTAAAGTCATGAATTGAATTTATTATCCTTAAGCAAAATAGAAATCAAAATCTTTGGAGGGTTTAATCATTCCACTTTCAATGACGTAATAGATAGTGGGCGGTATGTAATATATTGTAGACAGATAATATTGGACGCGATTATTAATCCAGGATTGGGTAATCATTCGTGAGAGTGAGAGCTCTTGTGCTATAGTAATACGCGTAATGGCAATTATTAGCCATGATACTTGTTGCCAAAGTATACGCCAGAGAGGAAGGTTTGTATAGAGGGTTATGAATAACCCCCCCCACCCCCACCCCCCTTCCCACCCCATCTCCTACCCATCCATATACATCCCCCTTCCTCCTGCCTCCTATTATTTTTTTTCAAAGTACAAAAGCCAATTGATGATGCCTTATTTTTTTCAATCTTTAGCATATTATTAAAAAAATCTTGGGTTTAATTACGTGAAACCCCTGTATTTCAGTGCGTCGAAATTGGTTAAAAGCTAGTATTTACGTTTGATTAAGCCTAGCAAACAAGCAATAGATGCTTTATTGGTCGCGTGAAAGGGAATGAAAAAAATATATCCCGATTTTCCGTTTATGTCGGCGTTTTAGTAGAAATGAAAGTATGAATTTGCATATGGGTAACGCTTATTGTACGATAAGATATGAGGCTCTTTGCCAACGATGGGAAAATATTTTTCGCTCGGACTCATTGCAGTTTTATGCTTGTTCTTCAAGGTAATACAGCAATGGAATGGTAATTGCATACATATTTAGTTTGCGAGAAAAATATAAAATATTTGCATTATTTGATTTCGGTTTACTTTCCTTGTGATTTTTATTCTTTATTGCTTTCACCTCTTTATTAATTTCTTGTTTCATCGTTAAACAAAGATATTGGTCATAATTTGGAAGCCCCAGGCCTACATGGGTGAGGACTATGAAGTGCGAAGTAGATGATGATGAAATGAGAAGTATTGAATTAAAAGCTTAAGTAGATAGAGACGACTGGCGAAATCTAACAGAGGCCCTTTGGGTCAGTCTGGGATTGACCTGGTTACTGATCAGACGTGTTATTTTCTCCTCCTGACCTGACCTCCCGCTCAGTTAGGCCCATGAGGTAGCGACCACCCCGTGAAACTAATGAGGTGTTAAACTTTTTGCTGAACTGCTGAAAACAAATCGTTTCCGTGCTCTCTTTATTACTCCACATCTTTTTGTCTTTTCTGTGTTTTTAAATAGTGATCTGAAAATGCATTCTGCTGAAGAAGTCAATAAATCCCAGATCTTGAGTGGCCAGCCGCTTGTAACCAAAATCTCTAAAAACGTGAATGGAGTTCTCCAAGCCTCTAGTGTAGTGAACTCGCCTCCCGACCTGTGTGCTGAAATTCAGGCCCTGAAATCGTTACTCTCGGGTCAAATTTCTAACCTCGTATCACAAGTGAGTGATCTAAAGGACAAAATGGAGTCTATTGAGGAAAGGGTCACTGCTGCGGTGGAGGACAAACTACGCCACCATCTAGAAGAGATAGACCGTAAAATTAGTGAAAAGGACAAAATAATTACCGACCTAACAAATAGGGTGGCGACACTTGAAGCCAGGCCAGACACATCTAGAGAAATGGAAATTCTCGAGGAGAAGCTGGATGAGATGGAAGCCCAAATGATATGTGATAATCTTGTCCTGTCTGGCCCTGCTTTGCCCGCTCCCCAACCAAACGAGGATACACGGAATATAGGCCGAGATCTCGTGGAAAGGTGTGTCCAAAAGAATTTTCCTGACCACGTCTTCCTTGAAGGGCGAAGGATCGGTAAGAGAAGGGTCGATGGGTCTTTTGAAAACAACAACATCTTGCTGAAAGTGATGTCGCGAGCTGTGAAGGCAGACATCAGACACTCGTGTTTTCAACACAGGAATGACACTGCAAAAGGTTTCTTTATAGGCGAAGCGCTCACAAAGAAACGTGATAAGCTTTTTTATGAATTACGTAGAGTGAAAAGACAGCAGTATACCGGTCTGTTCCTACATACTCGCGACGGAGTTATTAAAGTGAAAACTTCCTCAGCGGGCAAAACTTTTGCTATCCGTACCCGAAAGGACCTTGATCTATTCTACAGTAGTACAGGGCTCAGTGCCCCTGAGTGATTTCAAAATATGTGCTAAATACTCCATTGTTTTCAGTTTCTGTAACCATTTTTTCTAACCTCATTAGTTTTTTCACATTTAAATTTTTGAATTTACACTCACAATTTTTTCTTTTTTTCAAATTGCATTATTTTACTTTTAACACTGCCATTTCCACTATTGTTAGTAATATCATTACTATTATCAATTTTACCATTTTTACTTTTACTGATATTAATATCATTATTATTTTTTTTTTCTCTTCTCCTTTTTTATTACTACTATTTTTGTTAATATTATTTTTATTATTCCTGTTTCTGTATTGTAATTACAACAATTATTTCCTTGTTTATATTTTTTACAACTATTTCCAGTTTTCATCGTAACGAAATATTTTCATTTTTTGTATTTCTAAGCATATTGTTACTAAACTATCAATTACTAATTTTAACTGTGGTTACGTCTCATGAACACAAATCCTGTATATCACATTGATCCTGATGAAAACTTTATTGATTTTGTGAACACATCTGATCTGTTTTCCTGTAAATATTACACTACTGACACATTTAATGATTCTCTCCCTAATCATATGCGGCAATGCCTTTCATTAATAAGTTTTAATATTCGAAGTTTCAAGAAAAACCATGACGAATTTATTGGCTACTTAAATAACTGCAACCATGAATTTGATATCATTGTATTGACCGAAACATGGGCTAAGGAAGAAACTCACTGCATGAATTATCTTCCTGGGTATAATGCGTGTCACAATTATCGGGAAGGTCGGAGGGGCGGCGGTGTGAGTATTTTCGTTAAAGACTCTATTGATTTTCAACCTCTTGATGACTTCTTCAACATTTCTAATGATAATTTTGAAAGTGTCGGTGTAACGGTTTCTATACCAAACTCGCCTCATAAAACAGTAATCTTAGGTATCTACAGACGTCCAGGAGGTAACGGAAATATGTTTTTCGACTCGTTAGAGGAGGTGCTAAGAAATCCAGGTATCTCCCCTATGAATACAATTGTCACTGGGGACTTTAACATCTGCTTAATGAGGGAAGGGGAGAGCGAGACCACCCGCAGACTGATTAACACAATGCGATCTTTTGACTTTCGCCCGTCAATAACTAGACCAACAAGAGTCGGCTCGAATGACTCGCTGTCTTGTATCGACCATATTTGGGCAAATAATAATCTTGTTGGTAATAGTGGGATATTCTTAGCAGATATCACAGATCATTTCCCAATTTTCTGTAGTCTATTAATGCCTATATTAAACAACGTAGACAACAAAATAAAAATTCATTTCAGAGATATGAGCGAAGTGAATGACAGGAAATTCACGGAACTCCTGAGGGGGAAAGACTGGACCGAATATGGTCAAGCCTCATTAGATCCTCACCTGGGGGCGGCCTCTTTTACGGATGAAATAGACAGCTTTTTCAATGAATGCTTTCCTTTAAAAACAAAATATGTAAGTGTTAAAAGATTGGTGAATAAGTGGCTCTCCAAAGGGCTACTGAAATCAATTAACATTAAACATAATTTATATCGAAGAATGAAATTGGGTGCTTATAGTGCCCAACGCTATAGAAACTATTGTAATATATTGCTTACATTAATTCGCGTGGCAAAGGAAAAATATTTTGATAGTACTTTTGATCAACTCCGAAATGATGCTAAAAAATCCTGGGATCTCATAAATTCGTCCCTTAGGCCTGGAAAGAAAAAGCGCACTTCGCTAAGAAAACTCATTGGTCGTAACGGCGAAACTATTACTGACAGCCAACAGATTGCAAATGCTTTTAATCTTCATTTCTCTACAATTGGCATTACTCTCCGAGATGCCCTGCCTCAAAATAATCAGTTAGATTTTCATTCCTATTTGCCTCCTTCAAATCAGCACTCTATTTATTTGACCCCATCTTCTCCACTTGAAGTAATCAACATTATAAAAAAACTAAAGAACAAAAAAGCAAATATTCATTCTCCCCCTACTAAACTATATAAGAATAATGCTAGTTTACTTGCCTTTCCTATATCCTTATTGTTCAACCGTTGTATTGCCTCTGGCATTTATCCTGACATTTTAAAAATAGCATGCGTTACTGTGCTACATAAGTCTGGTGATAAATCGGATGTCAATAACTATAGACCAATAAGTTGCCTTCCCTTATTGAATAAAATTTTTGAAAAATTATTGTACAATCGACTCTACTCTTTCTTTACTAGATGTAATATCTTTTCTTCCTGTCAGTATGGCTTTCTGCGTGGCGTTAGTACAAGTGATGCTGTAAATGACCTTCTTGAAAATATCTACAATGCGATGAATAAAAATGAATACTTTGGTGCGGTCTTTTTAGATTTGAGTAAAGCCTTTGACACAGTGTCTCATGATGTGCTGCTTAAAAAGCTCGAACATTATGGAATACGTGGAAATGCGTTGCTCTTACTAAAATCCTACTTAACGAGTCGTAAACAATTTGTGACCCTCGATGGCCATCTCTCAGAGGTTATGGATGTCAAAATAGGTGTTCCCCAGGGATCAGTCCTAGGACCGTTATTTTTCCTCGCCTATATCAATGATCTACCTCGATCAGTAGGTAGGTTAAGCTCCATACTCTTTGCCGATGACACTACGCTTCACTTTAGACATAAAAATATCTACTCCCTCTGTGATACATTAACCAATGATTTAACTCATGTAAAAAACTGGCTACTAGCAAATAAGTTAACCTTAAATGAAAGAAAGACATACTTCATAATCTTTTCTCTACGAAGAGTTCCTGATAACATAAGGGTTTCTATAGGAAATCACACTCTGGATCAGAAGTCCAGTGGTAAATTTTTAGGGATAATTCTTGATAATAAACTAACTTTCTGTGAGCATGTAAATATGACAGTTAATAAAATTGCCAAAGTAATGGGTATCATATATAGATTAAAAGAGTATTTCCCCTTATATATTATAAAACAATTGTATCACTCGTTAGTATCTCCTCACCTAAATTACTGCAATACGGCGTGGGGGAGTAGTAGTAGAAATGTCTTGCAACCATTAATTGTAATTCAAAAAAGACTGGTAAGAATCATAAGCTCCAGTGATTACTTAGCTCATACATCGCCACTTTTCCGGTCTCTCTCGATATTGAAGCTGGAAGACAATTATAAGCTCTCCTTAATGAATATGATGTTCCAAACACTTATTTTGAACAAATTTCCAGATTTAAGACGAAAAATAATTCAGGAACAATCAGTTCATCCATATGGAACAAGAAATTCAAACTTAACTCTCCCTTTCATACGTATTAATAGATGCGAGCAATCGTATCTATACCAAGGTATTAAACTTTGGAATACTCTGCCCGCTTATCTAAAGGCACTGCTTAGCGTTCGGTCTTTTAAGAAATCATATACAAATCTCCTGTTATCTGGGTATTAAGCTTTATTAATAAATATTTATACTTGCCTACCTAACCACAACGCAAGTATGTTTCATTGTTTAGAATATTTTTTTATTTGTAAAACTAGTTCTTTTACTGAGTTTTTTGCTTAATATCTACAATTTTTTCAATGTATATACCATTAGCTTTCATATACCATCTTTCCTTATCATATAAATATGCATTTCCATTTGTTTTTAGGCTAAGATTCTCATTTATATGTATCTATTTGTATACATATGATTATGTATATGTATGCGTACATTTTGTATATCTATATCCATATTTACTTTATTTTTTATTTTTACTTAATTGATGATGATATTTTGTTGTATTATTGCCCGAAGAGCTCTGCTCCCCATGGGCTTGGACTGAGTCTTTTTTTCTTTTTGTAAATCTTTGAATGTAAATATTTTTTGTCCAATAAACATTATTATTATTATTATTATTATTATTAATAGCCGTAGGAGGAGATGATGATGATGAATAAAGGGAAAGAATTATCCTTGATCCTGATCCTTCATCTCATATGAGAATGATTGTCACTGGTTGTACCAAGATACAGAATAAATCTCCGAAATAAATTTCAATTTTCTTTCACGGAATGCTACTAACAGACTAACTAATAAATCTCTCTCTCTCTCTCTCTCTCTCTCTCTCTCTCTCTCTCTCTCAGTTGCCTTCTGGTTTCGGGTGCGAGAGGTCATGTCACGACCCGCGCTTTTTCTTGGTGCCCACATGGATTTATTATAGTGGTACCTGTGCTGTGATCCTGTACTGTTCCGTTCGTACAGTGGAACTATATCACACTTACTTGTTGTGGAGGATATATTGAGCTGTGATACTCGTAATGATAAAAATGAAGTCATTCAGTGAAAGCAGTCATATTCGTTTCCTCTAGAATAGTCGCTACACAGAGGGATCGTGTCGAAAGCAGCGCCAACCGCCAACGTATGGCTGAGGACAGTGAGAAGTGACCCTTAATCCCAAGGTGTGCCTAATCCCAACCTCCCATCCCACACCACTGACCTTTGATACGACAGTTAAACTTTACCTCGATGTATTAATCTCGTCCCAGGAGGATTAATACATATTAATCCTCCTAGATCTCGTCCCTTGTCATCTCTCCCCATATCCTTTTCTTCCCCCTCCCCCCACCTGCCAATTCCCCACCCCACCTTCCTGGTCTACCGTTCACCCCTTCTCTCTCTCTCTCTCTCTCTCTCTCTCTCTCTCTCTCCACGAATATATCGGAAGCCAGTATGAAGGAGACACTGCTGGGATCTGAGGAGGAGGAAGAGCGCCGTCGGGAGGAGGAGGTCATCACCACTCTCAACTATAAGCCCATCGCAGATGAATCCGGACGTCCTGGCTTAGCAACATGGTCTACGTGTGATGGCAGACCTTCGCAGCCGAGCTCCTCGGCCTACCAGCAATCAACTAAGAAGCCAGTAACACCTCTGTTAACGGCCACCAGTGATGTAAACAGTGAGGGAAACACTGATTATTTTGAAAATGGTAGTCTTCAATCATCCAACGGTGAAAATGAAGATAGTGAAGGATATGGAAACAGTAGAAACGAAGAGAATGGATTTACGTTGGTGAAACGAAAGAGAAATAAGAAAAAGACAAGTCAACGAAATGAAAGTGTCAGTGATCGTGTAAATTGCGAGGATAAAAATCAAGGGATCAAGAGAAGTAACTTGAGCATTTCACATGATCAGAATAATGTTACAAGTGTCTTAAATCATCAAAAATCTCAACAATTCCCGCAGGCCAATACAGTGATGTACTTTCGTAGGGATTGTCAGCTTTCACAGGACGAGAGACTCAGGTGGATTGCAGATGTACATAAAAATGGATACCACATCAGTGCCAAACTTGGAAAATATGGTGTTATGGTGATAGGAGATAGTGATAAGACCGTAACGGATTTAACAACAATAGGTCATAAAGGGATTATATTGAATAAACCTAACACTACCGAGACTGTTAAAATCATAATCAAGGGACTCTACTCTTATTTGTCGCTTGATTGGATTAAAGAAAAATATACATGTTTACAAGGCCTTGTATGGAATACCAAAAGTAGATATGGTAAAGAAGTGGTAGGTTGGTGTAAAGGTGAAATACCCAATAGTATAGAATTAGACCACATTCATGAATCATTCACCATTGAGAAATATATTAATAGACCTAATTTGTGTGGCAAGTGCTCCAAATGGAACCACAGAAGTACAGGATGCAATAGGCCCCCCAAATGCCGTTACTGTGCTGGAAGTCACTTATCAACAGTATGTAAAGAAAAAATCGCAAATGGAGAACAGTTTGTACCAAAATGTCCCAATTGTTATGGTACACACAATGCAACTGCACTGAAATGTCCAAATCACCCTGGGAATGAAAGTTCTGCGACAGGTGATGGGACACTAAATAAGCCACCTCAAAGACATAACATCAGAGCCACAGATCAAGAGTCTAAAAATACAGATGCCATACAAGAAAATTCACCAGAACAATCCCTATTAAGTAACTTGAACTTTCCAGCTCCTTCGTGGATAACTGAAAACCAGCCATCTGATAATAATTTAATTGTAACCATGTTGCAATCATTTGAAGAAAAGATCACTAAGAAAATAGAGTCAATAGAAGAGAAATTCATTGCCATAGAAAATAAGCAACTTGAGCTAGAAGAAAAAATGAGCCAGTTGATAATTCCAGATGAAGCCACCATCAGTAACAGACAAGTCCCTGCTGATGATATCATAGAAGCAGCTGTTGCAACAGTGATGAATGCTCATCCTTGGCCTCGGGATTTTTCTGTTAAAGATATTCGATCTGCACTTAAGAAGGTGTCAGCCGAGGATAAACACTCATATGGTGTAGCTTTGGCCAATTTGATAAAATGCATTATGGATTTTAAGCAGTCAACACATAATATTGACAGAACAAGTTCACAAGCAGAAGCTATAGTATAATGGAACAGCACCCTCTTAAGATTCTCACATGGAATGTTAATGGCATCAGGAATAAACATATTGAAGTGCAGCATTTCTGCCTTGAAAATGATTTGGATATTATCTGCTTACAAGAAACCAAGCATACAGATGCCAATAAGTATCAAATACGAGGTTACCAAATGTATACTGTGGACAGTCTCATGAGACAATCCCCTTATAGAGGAATGATTACCTATATCAAGAACAGCATACCTGTCTCTTATAGCATAGACGTCACCCTTGGAGAAGACACCAACTCCCAACTCTTTAACATACATGACGAGAAGGGAAACATCACAATCAAAATTATGAATGTTTATATAACAGATAATAAGCTTGATTTCTCAGGGCTACATGAAATAGTTGATGGCCATCCTTGCATACTTGTTGGCGATCTTAATGCAGTTCACTATAAACTTGGGGATAATTCATTGCAACCCTACAACAATAATGGCAAGAAATTTATGAATCATATTGAGAGTGAGAGTAATATTATAAACGTGATAAATGGACCTGAGCCAACACATCTCCAGGGAAATAAATTGGACTATGTATGTCTGGTGAATGACCCTGGACTTCCACACCACTGTGAAATTGTTGATACCTTAACCTCAGACCACTTTGGTGTATATGGGGAAATAATGCTTCCAGATACAACACGAAGGCATATTGTCCCAAGGAAAAGACTAAAAATTCCAAAAAAGCATGAAGGGGTTATCAAAAATAAAATGAATAACTGGTATGCTAGCTATACAGTATCTACTACAGATGACCTTAACAGAGATATGGTTGCAGAGCTTGAGAATTGTATTGAAAGTGTTACAAATCCAAAGAAAAAGATGAGAACGACTATCGGAACAATGAAGAGATGGTATAATAGTGATCCAGCTGTCAAGAGAATTGATAAACAGTATAAAAAAGTGAAGAAAAGGTGGGAAAATAACCCCACTGAGCAAAACCTCCTTATCTTTAAACGGATGGCTCAACAGGTTCAAGATGTTAAAGTGAAATCTAGAGAGAAGTACTGGATAGCATTTCTCCAATCAATGGATCACAATACTCCATTCAGACAGATATCTCGAAAGGTTAAGATTGTCCAAGGAGAAAGGAGGAGAGAGGGTCTTCACCCTAACCCAACAGAGAAATGCAATGAACTTATGGAAGAGTGGGCACAATCCTCAAGTTATGATTGTTTACCACTCAAGGTTAGAAGTGCACTTGCAAAGAATCTCAAACGAAGACTCAAGAAAATTCAAGAAGCCCTTAGAAAATATCATCCATCCGATAAAAAACCTATCAGTCAAGAAGAATTCCGGAGATGCCTCAAGAATGGAAAATCCACTGCACCAGGAATGGATGGTGTCACCTATGATATCATCCGGTTTCTTGCAACAGTCCATGGTAACCCAGTCCTTAGACTATACAACATGATATGGAGTGGGGGCAGTCTGCCCAAAATGTGGAAGAGGGCCATCATGATTCCTGTCCCAAAACATGGTAGACCAGGTTCATTCAGACCTATTTCTCTTACATCATGCCTCTGTAAAATCTTGGAAAGAATTATATTAAACAGGATGATGCATACTATTAAACGTAGATTGTCATGTAAACTGTATGGCTTCATGCCAGGTAAAAGTACGCAGCATTGTATTCATAGAGTTTTGTCAGGAATAAAAAAAAAGAGGTTTACAGTATTTATTGATATCAAGGGAGCTTTTGATAAAGCTAATCCAATTGCCATTTTAGCTGAATTATCTACCATTACATCTGGTAACATTATTAGGATAATTGAGGATTATTTTAAAGATCGATACAGTAGAGTATATTTTGAAGGGATTTACTCCAAGTGGGAAAAGATGGAACTAGGTACACCTCAAGGGGGAGTCTTATCGCCCATGCTCTTTAATGTTTTAATGAATGTTATTGGCTCTTTGAAGACAAGAGGTATCATAACAACTATTTATGCAGATGACATAGTGATACAAGGACAGTCATCCAAAGCTGTAAAATTAATACTCAAGAAAATAGAAAAAATTTGTAATTCACTAGGGTTAGTTATATCCCCAGAGAAAACCAAGATACTAAGTAAGAGAAATAAAGAAAAACAGATTATTAAACTGCAAGGTAAAATAATAGAAGAGGTAGCTACATATAAATATATGGGGGTTATTGTTGGACAGAGCAATCATAGGAATGATGAAGTAACCAAACTAAAACTAAAATGTCAACCAAGATTAGCCTTATTGAGAAAGGTTGCAAGGGGAAGTGTTGGGTCTTCTGTCCCCGTTCTCCGGACCCTTTATATTTCTATGATAAGATCAGTCGTTGACTACAGTGCAAGTAATCTAATTACTCTTAGCAGACAAAGGAGGCAATCTCTCGAGGTTCTCCAAAATGAAGCAATGAGGATAATTTTTGGGTGCCCTAGAACGGCTAAAATTGAAACTATTAGGCATGAAATAGGATTACCAACTCTTGCTCAAAGAATCAAAGCAGTAGCTACAAATCAAATTGTAAAGTCTCTCAATACAGCTGATGATGGTATTTTTAAGCAGGCCGTAATGAATCCGAAGGGGAAAGATAAATGTAATAAGTGGTTAAACAGTGCTAGAGAACTCTTAAGTACCATTAATGTGAGTGATTATTTGGATAATAATCAGTATGTTGTACCAGAATTACCGCCTTGGGATTTTCCAGAAATTAATGTGTCCTTTTCTGATCTCACATATAGGAAATCTGATGTGCCTATTGAGATGCTGAGGCAGGACTTCCTCAGGAGGTTCAGTGCCCTTCCACATAGTGCTAGTGTCCTATACACAGATGGTTCTTTGCAGGAGAATGGACGAGCTGGAGCAGGAGTTGCTCTCTATCAGGATGGTATACTACAGGAATCACGCTCTCTCGCAATCAGGGCAAGCAATCATTGTTCCACTACACAATCAGAACTTCTGGGAATCGCTGCCGCACTTACTATTGCCAAGAATGAGTTGGGTGGTGTCACTATTGTCTCTGATAGTATGTCGGCTTTGCAGTCTATTGTGTCAGAGTCATCCGGAAGTAATAAGTTAGTAAATAGAATTCGAATACTTTTATGTAAATTTGAAAAGAAAAATCGAATTGTCCATTTTATTTGGACCCCATCTCATTGTAACTTGACGGGGAATGATCAAGCAGATTTATTAGCAAAGCAAGGCTGTTGTAAAGAAAATGTTGACTACAGTTTCCCACTGTCATATGAAAGTTTGAAAAATAAAATAGAAAAACAACAGCGTCATCGAGATATAGAATATCTGAAGGGAGTATACCTGGAAAGTGCCTCGTTCCGCAATTATATGGATATCACTAAGGGGTCAGAGCCAAATTACATAAAGAGTGGTTTACATACTAGAAAACATCAAACAAGCTATAGCAGATTGCGTTTAGGATATAAGTATTTGTGGGAGGTGACAAATGATAGAAATTCCAACATAAGAAACTGTCGTTTGTGTGAGTTATCTGATGGGCACAGGTTACATCATTATATTGGAGAATGCAATGAAATTGAACGTTTTAGAAGAGAAATTAAAACTTTGTCATTCCATGTTATTCTTGGCCATTTCTTGGATCCTAGGGTGTTTTTGGAAGTTAAGAAATATTACCCAAATTTTGCAAATGCTTACTAGCTTGCCATATTATTATCATTATTATTATTATTGTTATTATTATTATTATTATGTTTACTTATTATTATTATTACTATTATTATTTTATCATTATAGTTGTCATTATCATTATTATTGTTATTATTAATGTCATTATTGTTATTATTTGTCTAAGTAAAGGGAATAATATCTGTTAAGGCAAACTTTCCGATGCAAGCCTGCTAGGGGGTGCGCCATTTGTGTTCTGCTGTATACGTGTGCATGTATATACACATTGTATGTATGTATAATATTGAACGCAATAAAATTATTAAATCAAATCTCTCTCTCTCTCTCTCTCTCTCTCGATATGGTTAGGACTTCAAGGAAGCGGTCGTAGCCTTTATAACTGCCAACGCTGGACTTCTCTTCTTCGCCTTATATCCTGCCGAATCCTTCGGGGAACCCTTACAGACTTTAGTAGTAGAGAATCTAGCTGAGCTTGTTATTGTCCTTCGCCTGGGGGAGGGGTGAAGGAATCTAGCTTTCAGGGGGGTAGTGGGGCTACGGAAGAGGACAGTACTTGTGTTTTGTTGAACAGCGGAGAGTTTTAAGGACGCAGACAATAAGAAGATGGCAAACAATAGTTCACCGAAATCGAAACGTGACCGGGGAAAGAGAACCTGTAAATCACAGGATTTGGACACAGAATGGGAAGTAGTAGTAATAGTAGTTTTGGTAAACCATTGTATGGGGAGGTTTTGTTGACACCCGAGGGAAAAGGGAGGGAGGAAGGACCATACAAAGAAAGGGAGGGAAGGCAGAGGAAGGATATGTGGTAGAGAGAGAGAGAGAGAGAGAGAGAGAGAGAGAGAGAGAGAGAGAGAGAGAGAGAGAGAGAGAATATCCATAAAAACAACGAAATGAAAGGGGTTGTGATGAGAGTAGAAATGGATGTCTCTGGCTTTTTTCTTGACTTTTATTTCTTATTGTCTTAAAAAGAAAACATGACCTGGGGGTGCCTCCAGTGGATGTACAATTGAATAGGGGAGAATTCTAAATGAGAGAGAGAGAGAGAGAGGAGAGAGAGAGAGAGAGAGAGAGAGAGAGAGAGAGAGAGAGAGAGAGAGAGAGAGGAGAGGAAGAGAGAGAGAGAGAGAGAGAGAGAGAGAGAGAGAGAGAGAGAGAGAGAGAGAGAGTCTGTTATCAAGGTCCGAAAGGCTTGGGGCACTCAATCTTGAAGCAATCAAGAGGGACAATGTCGCTATAGTTACGGTAGTCAAAATGTCCCAAAGATTTACGGAAGTTTCTCTTGTGGAAAACAAAATAGGTTCCGCTCAGACCCTTAAAATCGATTAACTCTGTGTTCAGAGTCTTTCCATAATTCTTTTTAAAAGCACATTCGATGCTTTTGTCCGAGTGTGTGCGCGTGCTGGTGATAGTTCCTTAAAGCAGATGGCCTTTCGACAATAATTATAAACCGGGACCTTGACCTTTGAAGGAAAGTTTACCCGAAAGTATCATGTTATTGAATGTTGATGATCACGTAATTGTCCTTTTTGTAATATTCATAAAATGAAAATAAATATAGTAATAGCCTCATGATAATTTTTTTTTATTTCACATACAATATTTTCAAGTATTTTCTTTATTATTACTTAGTGTCAATTAATATATTATTAGAATTAATGTTTCCTCACACTAATTTGACTTAGTCTGAATATGAGGTTTATTAGAATAATTAGAAATGAAAGATCAGAATTCCCGGTTATAATACTGCAGTTCCAAGCCCACTCACATCCTCAACCACAAACCTCCTTCCACACACACACACACACACATAAGATTAAAAACTCTGCACTTACCCTAATGAAGGCCGTTATTTGACTTTCTTTTAATATTTTTAGAGTTAAATCTTTGTCTGTCAAGGATCAGATGCCCTTGTCGGCATAAGGTCTAGTTGTTCTATATACTGCAAATACTGGTTTCAGGAGATCTCCATTTGTCCATTAGCTTTTAATTACCATTTGTATTTTAAAGTCAAAAAGGCTAAATCAAAAGAAAATATTTATAGTTTTTGTTGCTATATTATTATTATTGTTATCATTATCATAGAACTAAAAGGATGGGGAATAGATGTCTTTTACAGCAATTATCCTTATTACCAGATTTACGAGGTTGATAACTTCAACAAAAAATACAGGCAAAATTTTGACATTTGAACATCCGTGACTTCTGTTAAACTCCATCAACTTGGCTTTTTGCGAGATATACCAATTATGTCCCATGTCGACGAATAAT
>NC_090733.1:163424902-163427402 GCF_036898095.1 Palaemon carinicauda | reverse complement strand
ACAAAGGCCTCAGTCATGCTGACTGAGGCCTTTGTTCTGCTGTGTGGACTATCAACTTCTAATTATATACATACATATATATATATATATATATATATATATATTATGTGTGTGTGTGTGTGTGTGTGTATATATGTATATATATATATATATATATATATATATATATATATATATATATATATATATATATATATATATAGAGTTAGAGGTTATTTTTTGCATTGTGATATACTGTACATCCGATAATGATGTTGGTTTGTTTCACATATGTGAAAATCCTTTTAGACTGTTTCGTTTATTATAAGAATGAAAATGTTTGACACGACACTCTCTCTCTCTCTCTCTCTCTCCTCTCTCTCTCTCTCTCTCTCTCTCTCTCTCTCTCTCTCTCTCTCCTCCTCACACAAACAATATAAGGACGTAAGCAATGGTACCTTTTTAATCGTGATGTATTTATGCAAGATGTTTAATTAGCGTATGCATTTTTTTTTAAATAAAAAAATGAAAATGTAGACATTTTGCCAATTCGCAATATCTTTTCAAACAGTAAAAAGTGAAATCCGCAAGAACTTTAATCATCAATTGGACTGGAAATCGACATGCCTTCAGAATTTTCCCATTTGCTGGGTGGAATTACTCTGCTTCTGTTTCCAGAACCGTAATACTCGGAATGATTCGGCGTCAATCCACTTTGGACCTTCCCTGGACTTGAATGATTCCAGGTTGGTCCGGTGACCCTCTGGACTAGCACCCTCGGACGTCACCAGCCCCAGCCCCCCCTCCCCCCTTCCACCTCACAATTGACTAGGAAGGACCATCTATCTCGGCAGTGCCTGTGAGAGGTCCCATCTGCATTGGTTCATCCATCCAAGATGGGAGTGATAGTCAATGCTCTCTCTCTCTCTCTCTCTCTCTTCTCTCTCTCATCTCTCTCTCTCTCTCATCTCTCTCTCTCTCTACTCTAAGCCAAAGCAAAAATAAAAACCTAATTAGAAAGTGTCTAATTTGTCTAGTAGCGGTTTCTTTTAAGATTTTTTATGAAACAAATATCATCGTATGAGATTTTTGTCATAGCAAAATATCCTTAAATGACATTATTTGATAAAAAGTATCATAAAATGTCACTTATTGATAGAAAAATTAACTTTTTCCCGAATATCAGCTATGGAACAATATCCGCAAAAAGTTCCTGAATTTTCGAATGAAGATGTTCTTGCAAGATGAAAATCTCATTTAAATAATTTGAAATAAAAAATTTTAATCAGGCTACTTAAGATCTGGATGCTGCTCTTGTTTCTGAATCAACTAATTGAATTCATATCCTCAGACTGCGGAGTATATACAGTATATTCCTACCCACCGATACACCTGGTAAATATATTCCTGCCCGGTTCTGACCTCCTCCCCCCAAGTAAATATACATTCAGGCCAGCTGCGTCTGCAATTGCTGTGTAACAGCAATAACATGAAGTGTCGGCAAGCAGCAAAATTAGGTAAATGCCTTGGATTGCGAAGGCAGCGCAATGCGCAATATTGAATTTAACGCGTCGGGTCATCGATAAGTTGAAGGGTAAATGTCGGCCATTTATGGGAAACCAATATTGAAACGTTGGTGTTTATCAAAAGGTCTCTCTTCCAAAGGGTATTTTAATGGGACGTTTTCCATCGCCAATAAAATGCTCTAATGAAAGTTTTATGACCCGTGTACAATATCGTGAATGACCTTACCGGTTTCGTGCGCATATGTATAAGTGTGTTGGATATATGTATATATACATACATATATGTATTTGTTATTGGTATATATACATACATATATGTATTTGTTATTGGTATATATCTCGTTTGTATGTAAACTTACTGTATATACACACGTTTATATATGTATTTATATATGTATGTGTATATATAAATATGTATATATATATATATATATTAATATATATATATATATACACGTTTGTGTGTATGTATGTATAGTATATATATATAATATATATATATATATATATATATATCTAATATATATATATCTATATATATATAATACTTATATATATATAAATGCCTGCTTATTTAATAGTTAAACTGCACATGTATATTTATTAATGTTTGCTTCCATAAATAAAATTATTTTTATTCTCTTTGTGTGTTCGAACATCCCACGTAGGAAGATTGCTTTGCTTACGGAAAATTGAATTTTTTATTTCCAAAAATTCCATGTAGCCCTGGATGAAATTCTGTGTCGAATCAAGAAGCATTATCGCTGCTTTTATTATGATAGTATAAATCTCATTATTTTGTTTGCTATTTAAATACCACATTTGATTCTTCAGTTAAAATGTTATTGTTGATTTAAATTCAAGACAAGAAAGTCGCAATTTGTGAATACCCTTTCTAGGAAAACAAATGGCGAAGAGATTTGCAATATCTGGTTGCTCCTCCTAGTTGATTTATTTACATATATTGTATTATACACAGATATTCTTCAGATTAG
>NC_090733.1:163412402-163414902 GCF_036898095.1 Palaemon carinicauda | reverse complement strand
ACGGCCTGTGCTTGCTTGCTTGTGCTGTACTGGTGTATTGCGACGCATCACTTCAAATCGACTTCATTTCTCGAATGGATCTTTTTGTTACTACTGCACAACCTCGCCCTCCCCCTTCCCATTCCCATAGCAGACGTCCTGCTTCCCACTTCCATCCCACCTTTTCTTCCGATTGCTCCTCCTAATTTGCGTTGCTGGGAACCTTTGCCCCAATTACGTCTTTCATTTCCATTCAACTCCGAAATGAAACACTCTCTCTCTCTCTCTCTCTCTCTCTCTCTCTCTCTCTCTCTCTGACGAGTTTTGGAATGTGGAGAGTAATTTGTAGGGGAGGGGGTGGGGTGGTTGGAGTTCCCCCTTCCCTGTGCTGTTGGTTTTGACGGAATGGGAGAAATGTGGATGTGTGTCGAGAGAGGTGACCTGCAATGTCCAACGCAGAATGAAGAAAACTTCCAGAGTCATTATTAAACTCGGGCCGTAGCCCGGTGAAACTTGATTAAATCTGTTATTATAATGGATATGCATGCCTATGTGAATATATATATATATATATATATATATATATATAATGTGTGTATGTATGTGTTTAAATCTTGAAGAGAATAATTGAAAAAGTGTTTTACTTGTCACAGAATTGATTCGAACCTACGCTTCAAAAAATGAAAAGCTTACTTTTCAAGCTTTATATGTAACAATTTATTTATAAATAAATTAAAGAATGGGGCCTGTACAATCTTTATTTTTTTAAATTATATTGATTTTTTATGTAATTCTAACATTTTAATGCTTATCTCCTTTCTCTTTCACCCGTTGAGAATACCGCAAGAGTTGTGGGGTTCTTTGACTGGCCAGACAAGTACTGCATTGAATTCTTTGCTCTGGTTACCTTTGCCTTTGTCTACACATACACTCTTTACAGATTCTCCTCTAACCTCATACCCTGACAACACTGAGATTGCCAAAACATTATTTTCCACCCAAGGGATTAACTACTGCAATGTTCAGTGACTAATTTCTTCTTGGTACGAGTAGAAAAGACTCTTTAGCTATGGTAAGCAGCTTTTCTAGGAGAAGGACACTCCAAAATCAAAACATTGTTCTCTATTCTTGGATAGTGCCATAGCCTGTGTACCATGCTTTACCACTGTCTTGGGTTAGAGTACTCTTGCTTGAGGGTACACTCGGACACAATATTCTATCAAATTTCTCTTCCTCTTGTTTTGTTAAAGTTTTTATAGTTTATATAGGAAATATTTATTTTAATGTTGTTACAGTTCTTACAATATTTTATTTTTCCTTATTTCCTTTCCTCACTGGGTTATTTTCCCTGTTGGGGCCCCTGGGTTTATACCATTCTGCCTTTTCAACTAGCGTTGTAGCTTAACAAGTAATAATGATGATAATTCCCATTGCCAGCTGGATCCAAAAAATTAATGTTAGTATACTAATGTATAATATACAAGAATAATGATGATGCGTTTTTATCTACTTATTAAAATCCATGAAACGTTAAATTGTAAACTACTGATAAATTAGTAATAATAATTCCATAGCTAGTTGCATGAGAGAGCTTCGGTTTGGTTTAATATTTTATGAATATAAAGAAAATCTGATTCTCAAAAATGACATTAAAGTTCTCTGCTACTTAGTAGCTGAAATGGATAGCAGCAGATTGTGTATCATTTAGAAATATTATTTCAAAAGTTTTGAATGTGTAAAAGAATTAAGTATATTATTGTATTTTTTCCCGAATTTTTCTCTCTAGCCAAACATCATGATTTTTATCATTTTTTTTCTACTTTTTTTTAGTGTACTGCGATGAATTGCAGATGTTCAGCTTAAGATTGACAAAAAAAAAAATCATTGCATCATTGTCAATAAGGAATTATAATCTTTCCTTCTCTACCTTGTTTTCCTATTTAGTATAAACTACATATTACTGGACAAGCATCATATCGGAGTTTTTAATACATGACTAAATTTACGTTTTGTTATTGGGTTTCCCTTACACCGAATAAATTGCATTTTTTACGACTAAACCAAAATTGCCATTTTGATATTTCAGTTTTTATTATAATAATATTCTTTTGCAGCTCGATACTAACATTATACTGAATAAAAAAATAAACGCAATTAAACTGAAGCCTGTATAATAAGTGTTGAATATCTATATCGTTACACATAAACGTGGACGTTTTGATATATATATATATATATATATATATATATATATATATATATATAATCATATGTGTTACACATTTGCTTGTGTTTCTTAGTATATATACCATATACTGATTCCCTTCTGTCACACGATTGATTCGAATCTTCACTTGCTTATTGTTCAACATAGCTGAACCGACACACACTATATTTGTGGTTCTCTCATCAGCAAATGCTCTTGTCTCCTTATTCTTATTCTTTTCGTTCTTGTGCTACTCTCTCTCTCTCTCTCTCTCTCTCTCTCTCTCTCTCTCTCTCTCAGCCGGAAGCTGTACAT
>NC_090733.1:163404902-163407402 GCF_036898095.1 Palaemon carinicauda | reverse complement strand
TCTTAATTGTTTTGCATCATTAATATGAATGTGTAAGAGAGGTGGATGTCATCGGATATGACATAGCTTAGTGGTACCCACTTCAATTCGTAGGTTTACCTTATTGTCGATACCAGTATTGTGAACTTAGCTTAATGCTGAAGAACTGTTTATCTTATTTTCGTGAAATACACGCAATTGACTGACATAATAAACTGCCATCTCTCTAGTTTAATGCTTAAATTCAGCTCCACACTTTCTGGTGATTTGAGTTGACATGACATTTTGGGCTACACGGTTTTTGTGATTGTTTTCTAATGTATGTATTGTTTGAGGGCTTGTTTCTACTACTGCTGAAATGTTATACTACTACTACTACTACTACTGTTACAACTACTACTAATGTTATTACTGTTATTTTTTATATCATGATTATTAATAATTGTGTTAATTTTTAGTATAAATTATACTTGCATATTTATGTTAACATTGACCCAACCTTTCCTGACTTAGCCCAATGAGGATGTAGGCTCGAACCTCACTCCAATAGGGATGACTATTCGTATTCAATACTCTCAGTGCAGTGCATCTCGCGAAAAGACTCATAAAGGGTAATTTTGCTACTTAAATATAGAATATTGATTCATTGAAAATAATCCTGTGTCTTGATATATAAGATTATGAATCATGTAAATACTCATCATCCACCCAAAACTGGCTTGGATAGATGGAGCATGAACACTGGAAGTTTCGTTAAACTTGTCATTGGCTTTGTATTCTTATCCTTTGCTCCCTTGTTACTCTCTCTTTTCTCTCTTGGCTATCGTAGTGGGGGGTATTTGTGGCTTCACTATTTTCCTTCCCCCTCCCCTTTGCCCCAGGACGCTATTGTTATATTTGTTCATCTTTTCTCTCCTATTCTTTCCGTTCCATTCCCGCATTCAATCAGATGTTTCATTCCTCACGATCCCGCACAGCCGGTGTTACCATAAGCTGGGTGTTTTTCGTTGTATTAATTCATTCAAAAACAGGAATGAAAAGGAAATAGGATTAGTTATTATTAGGTGTTGGTAATTATTAGGTATCGTATACGAAAACCGTAAGTAAAACAGCTTCGAGTTTCATTGAGAACAGAAGTTTAATTTGATATCTTCGGCAGAATGCCTTAGGCTGTTTGAGTAGCGGCCGTTGGCAACACTGCAGCTGGACCTCCCGTATATGCCACTGTTGTAGTCAAAATGTTTGTGTGCGGCCAGTAATCAAACTCTCATCAATCAGAGAGAGAGAGAGAGAGAGAGAGAGAGGGGCTAAGAGTAATTTATTTTAAAATAAATGAATAAGAACAAATGAATGAGTCTGAAAAATAAGTTTAATCATTATTCCCTTCAAGTAGCATTTTCCAAAATAATTTTAGCACCTTCAAATTCTGTACGATTGTGTGTGTGTGTCTGTGAGAGAGAGAGAGAGAGAGAGAGAGAGAGAGACACACACACACACACACACACACAATCGTACAGAATTTGAAGGTGCTAAAATTATTTTGGAAAATGCTACTTGAAGGGAATAATGATTAAACTTATTTTTCAGACTCATTCATTTGTTCTTATTCATTTATTTTAAAATAAATTACTCTTAGCCTCTCTCTCTCTCTCTCTCTCTCTCTCTCTCTCTCTCTCTCTCTCATGTTATTACAAAAAACTATATTCAGAATAATTTTTTAAGCTATACTTGTATTAGAGGTTGTAAACATTAAAATCTCTCTCTCTCTCTCTCTCTCTCTCTCTCTCTCTCTCTCTCGTAAAGTTACAAGAAACTATAATAGGAATATAGTTTCAGCTATATTTATATTAGAGGCTATAGATAAACATTCAAATTCTCTCTCTCTCTCTCTCTCTCTCTCTCTCTCTCTCTCTCTCTCTCTTAAAAGCTCGTATTCACCACAAGATTTATTGTCTAGTTTTTAGTTGCTGTAACAGAGTACGGTCGGCTCGGACTGAAAAATATTGAAAATAAATATTCGAGACGCTCTGAGAGGCAGATAGATTTTGGCCTCGTAAATCTCGCGAAGAGGTTTTTAAACAACAAGGAACACGTTCGAATAAATTCTGATTATGCAAAACTTAATGCCTCGTGTGAGATATGTTTTCCTTCGCTATGCTCGCGATTCGTTATTTTGGAAATGAAGTAAACATTGGATTATGGTATGATGAATAGAGAATGTTAGGAAATATTAGAATCTCAGGTTTATAGAAGTCTACAGATTGACTCCTTGTGATGGTAAATATTATTTTAATAAAAGAAGAAAGAAAATATTTTCAGACACACACGTGATGAAATTTGAATTTTCGGACACAAGAGAATAGGATTTTAGGACACAGAAGAAAGTATGAATTTCAGGAGTACAGTTATTTGAAACTTTATTTTTGTACATTAAAAAGACTGGTTTTCAGTTGTGCTAATTTTTTCTTATTTTCGCATATACAAAAAAAAAAATAAATCGTACTTACAATGATATAGATTT
>NC_090733.1:163379902-163399902 GCF_036898095.1 Palaemon carinicauda | reverse complement strand
AATGTTGAGTAGCCACTGTTAAGGTTTAACTTCATGCCCCATAATTTGCAACATGTCCTAATTAAGGGATTCAGCAATCCCAGATCTACATTCAGGAGATGGAATTGATGTAAAACGAGTAGCATCATCTGTTGTTTTCATTCTTTGCTTTCTTCCACTGTCTTGGGTTAGTCCTCTTGCTTGAGGGTACACTCGGGAACACTATCTATCTTATTTCACTTCCTTTTGTATTGTTAAAGTTTTTATAATTCATATTGAGATATTTATTCTAATGTTACTAATCTTCAAATATTTTCTTTTTCCTTGTTTTCTTTCCTCACTGGGTTATTTTCCCTATTGGAGCTCTTAGGCCTATAGCAATCTGCTTTTCCAACTAGGGTTGTAGCTTAGCAAATAATAATAATAATAATAATAATAATAATAATAATAATAATAATAATAATAATAATAATAATAATAATAATAATAATAATAGCATATATATATATATATATATATATATATATAATATATATATATATATGTATATATATATATATATATATATATATATATGTATATATATATATATATATATATATATATATATATATATATATATATATATATATATATATATATATATATATATATATATATATATATATATATATATATATATATATATATATATATATATATATATATATATATATATATATATATATATATATATATATATATATACACACACACCCCACCAATCGATAAACAATTAAATTCACATAGAAGCCAGCTAATCATTTAAATTTTAATTTTTACAGCTGTTGTTACTGTGTGTGGTTGTTTGTTTGTGTTATTTATTTCATCGTAACTATTTAATAATTACTGAGTTATTGCTTAAAATACAATTTCCACAGTCGAGCAGTCCAGTAAATTTAAGTCTATGGTATCGTGTGATTTTAGTATTATGTCCTATATATCATTCATCTATTCATCCTCTCATATAGTCTCTATCGTTTTATTAGTTTATTTGCGTGCGATAGATTTTCATTAGCAATTTCTAATCTTGTGTCCAAAGAAATTGTAATGATTACGATTATCGTCATTGGTAATATATAGATAATTATTTTTCATTATTGTTAGCTTTTGTTGTAATGATAAGATTAATAATTATTCATGATAATGATAATAATGATGATACTTGAAATTGTTTTGATAATAATAATAATAATAATAATTATGATAATAATAATAATAGTATCCCCAATTTCATATTAAAACAAGGATCCAAGTAATTTCAAACTTATGAAGTATTGGCAGAAACAATCAGAATGAGAGAGAGAGAGAGAGAGAGAGAGAGAGAGAGAGAGAGAGAGAGAGAGAGAGAGAGAGAGAGAGAGAAATCGCATACTGTGTACAATAATTTGTCTTCCCTTTGAGATGGACATCACTGGATCTTCTGTCGCTTTGTAGTGTTCAGTGGCGTAGATGTTGTGAACCTTTGATTAATCGATGACATATTATCCTTTGACGAGTTTCGTCTATCGGAAAAGAAGGGAGGGGGCGACTGGGAGATGGTTTAGTGTTCTGGTAATGGAGACCCCCTCCCCGGTGATAACTCTGTGGGTAAACATTTAGACAAACAAACAAATAGAATCCGGAGATGTGTTCTTTTGACTCCAGATGATATTGATTCCCTTGTGGTTTTCCTTGTTTATTTTTCATGTCAAGTGTTGGAGGAATGTTATTCCTCCAGTGGGTAAGCATACGCTTCTGTTTTACGTTCTGCTTGAACAAATAATTCCGGGGAAACATGAACTTGCTTCGTAATTATAAGAGTTATTGTAAAACAAGGAGTTAATGCATTGGAAGTTTTATATAATTTTCGTACTTTTATTTATTTTTTTTGTTTTACATGAATCCCATTCACAAGGAATGTCACATATTGGAAATTTATGTTCTGGTAAAATTAATAGGTCTGATTTTGATTTATGAATTTGGTGGTTGATCAGAGAATTAAAAGCTTGAGGGAACAGAACTAATGAAATGTTAAAAGCATTCTGATATTCCTCCCTCCCATCCCCTCACCTTCCCGTCCCTCCCCATCACCAATGGCTGCTCAAACCCTCCCCCATCAAGCCTGGATTTCCCCCTCCCCTACTCTCTTCCTAAGGTATGCTCTGACCTAATGATGTGCGACCCTGCCACCTTGATAGTCCCAATCAAGAGAGTGGCGGAAGGGGAGTTCAGGGAGGGGGGGGGGGGGGGGGAGAGCTGGGGATTAGGATGGAACATAATTCGTCTTGATTAATTGCTTCGTCTTGTCAGTCTGCTTACCTGCACGGTCGCCGTCCCGTTTGTGCTCTGTTTAAGTGGCCTGCGTTTGTCTGGGGACCTCCCCGGACGTCTTAATTGGACATCTAATGGCCACATCGTAAAAGGCAATTAATTGCCTCATCCTCTTCATTATTGCCTGCAAGGGACGTTCTGTTCAATTGCTTTGTTTATCATATGAGCGGATTTATCATGGTTGTCATCTTCGGCAATATCTCTTAAAGGACTTTTTGTTCAATTGATTGGTTTATCATATATGCGGATTTATCACATTTGTCATTTTACTCTTAATTGCCTGTAATGATTTATTGACGAATATATAGCAATGTTTATCCATTAGACGTTTTCCATCCTACGAGGGTTAGTTTTTATAACTTTTTTTTTATTTTTTTTTTTTTTGTCTCGAAATACTGTTAGATACTTTAAGAGGCTTTTGCTTACACACTTGCATAGTATACTAAGCAGGAAGACTTAGAATATAGCATATAACTTCGCCAGTGCCACTCACACGTTAATACATTAACGAGTAGGCCTACTGATAAATTTGTGGTATTTATTATGATTATTCTCATCATTTGTCCTAAAATAGTGGAAAATTTTGAGATTGAAATAGAGATGAATTACCCGAACCTAATTAAAAAAAAAAGTGTAGAATCGGACAGAAAGCGTATACCTCTAAATCTTATTTCCCCTGTCTGATTTTTATGAGATATCTCTACAAAGGATGAACATATTTTGAAAAAAAAATTCACCAGTATCTGTTTGTTTATTAATAAAATGTCGAGAACTGATTTTTATGAGATTTGGTAGAACGTTTCTAGCTTAATTCCTTCCTTCCCAGGTGATGAAATTAGTGATGATATCAAAGATTGATTGGTTATTTAATCGACCTTATTAATTGCCATATAAAAATATCCATTAATATTATTTTCTATATGCTAGTTGAATCTTTATCCTTTTTCAATATTTTTAATTTTTTCTACCTTTACTATAATCACCTCCGTCAACGAAGTTGGGAGGAGGTTATGTTTTCGCCTCTGTTTGTCCGTTTGTCTGTTTATGAACTACTTCCTGCCACATTTTTAATCATATGATAGTGAAACTTTCAGAGATTAATTATGTTGAGACGGGGAAGTGATTCAATTTTGAAAGTCCTATGCCTAGGTCAAAGGTTAAGGTCGAGCAAAAGGTCGACCAAATGAATTTACCGTAACCTTAACACCAAGTTTGCGCATGATTGTCTCACAGGCTTCAAATACGCCTACGGTCTAAATTGATTCTGGGAAAGGTAAGCTGGTTTCGAGAAATAAGCTGTCGTGGCGGATGTCTGCACTCAGAGAACTTTTGTAGTTATCTCAATATTCCTTGTCCTCCTTATCACAGTTTTCCTCTTCTATTTCATCGTTTCCTCCATTTTACCATTCTTCTCTTTACACTCATGTTTCTTAATTGATTTTCCTCCCCATCCCTGCATTCGTCATGCACGTATTTCTTCATCTCTTCTCTCAGCATTATCATCACCTTTTCCTACCCAAATCCATCAACATCCCTATTGGTTCGTCGCAGATACCATGGTTATCCTGATAACGGCGGTCATGTGGCAATGACGTTTGATATTTAAGGGACAACCTCTGCGGCTGCATCTCCTGAAGAAGGCGCAGGAGGAGGTGATCCAATTTGCACTCATCTGAGGCTGAAGTGTTTAGTAGCACCGCAGTTACTTGGACATTCGTCGCTTTACATTCACTACCAATGGAATCTCTCTCTCTCTCTCTCTCTCTCTCTAGTCTAGTAGGAAGATAGGGTTCCCATGCACCCCCATGATACATTTTTTTAACTTGCATTTTTGCAATCCCTGGGGTGTCTGGAAACAGAATCCCCTTTGTTCCCATTCAAAAAAACGTCCCATGTGGGTCGTTTAGCCGTCTATTTGTCCGCCATCTTGGATTTCTTGAGATGTAAAAGTTAGGGGTAGGGGAAATATAAAGGATCTTTTCGTAAAGAAATAAATTAGTTACAGGTACAAACTAGGTATCATTGGAAAGGGTATGAACAGCACTATCACAAGAACCCATCACTTATTCGGTCATGACATTGATGACATCATCAGGGGTCAAAAGGTCACGTTAAAGGGGCACTAGTCAAAATTCGGGCCCATCCAATTTGTTAACCATCCTGCATCTAACTGAATAAATATTTTGGATTCTACTTTGCTTCAAAGAAAGTGTACATGAATAGGTAGTTTTTAAATCTAAAACAAATTAATTAACTAGAGTGTAACATTATTAACCCTTTCCACGAATAAAACGAAAATATTGAAAAAATTATTTTTCTAAATGAGATTAATGTGAAATTCCAGTTCGACATATCTTTGTTTTCTCTGCCTTTCTGTTATGGTAAAAGGCCTTATATGTTCCAATGAGTTCCGAAATACAGTCTATGTATAATTCCATTGGTATCTTCACTTGGTATTATCAGAATATACATTACACACATATATATAGACAGAATGTCTGATAACGAGTTGCTATAACACGCAGGCCAAAAATGTATTAACTTGCAATATTATCATGACTGCCAAAAGTCTCAATGTTCATATTAATCTAATCTTCATTATCACTGAGAGGTTCTTCATTGTCACTGTCTTGGTCAGCCTGTTCTCCATCAGGGTCATTATCACACTGTTCCATCTCTTCCGTAGTCTTGTGAACTAAGTCTATCAAGGCAGGGGAAAGTACCGGGCTGCAAGACCACACTGGCTCCAGAACACCCTCATAATTTTGTTCCCAACCTTGTTCAGGATCATATGGCTTTGGAGACCAGAAGATTGGAATATCTGCTCGCTTGTAGGATAAGTCGTGTATGATCAATCACACTGAGCCAGAAAGTGGCTGTTTTCCCTAAATGGCCATCACGAACCTTGTCTTTGTAAGCCTGGTACTTGTCCAAAATGATGACAGTAGATGGATCATGCAAGGCATGATCAAGGGCCACAGGGTTGGTGATATCTACATTCTCCTCTTCACTGAAGCGCTCTATCAACAACCACTCCATTGCTTCACTGACAGTCTTCAGACAGAATAGAGCTTTGGTGTATGCCTTCCCTTTTAGCACACTCTTAAGACAGCCACTGGTTACAAGTCCAGCCTCAAGGAGGATTTCAGCGTAGCCAGAGCCCAGACATTTGTGACTAGTCAACATGCAACCTCCAAGGTCAAAGGTGCTAAGAACATATTTCTGGCCGACCTCCAGCGTAGCATCTTCTGAACGCTTCAACAGCTCCCTGATCACGGAATATTCGGTGAACGGCTGATTGATCGGGTTGAAATAGTCAATAGTCGATTTCCGAGACAGTTTTTTGCCAGTAGCTGAGATGAAGCCACCAAATCCAGGGACAAGTTGCGTTTCTTTACCGTGTTTACTGCCAGTGACCATTCACATTAGTAACCACAAACGGTACTCTTGGATGCACTCTGCATACAACTTATCGTTTGCGATGGGTGGACTGAACTTTGCTCCTGGTGGAAACTTGGGCCCAACGCGACCATAAATATGAAGAGGGGGCAATGTTGCTGGGGTTCCAACTTCCAAACAACGAGTCCTATTCCGCTGCTTGAGTGGGAGAGTTCTATCTTTGTCGGCAATGTCAGCATTCGGTTTCACCTCCTGTATCATAATCCCTCCAGTGCTGTTCACCACGTTTGATCCATGGACATTTGTAGTTATTTTGTTTTAAGTTCTCCCACTCAACATGGATAACTTCGTTGTCCTCACCAATAGCAATTTGGGGAGTGAGCGAAGAGGAAACATCGTCAATGGCTCCTGCCAGTGCTGTCTCAACTTCCAAGCCAAAGTCATAGGACTCACTGTGACCTAATCTATGGAGTATATTGGTGAGTTGCTTGCTTCTATACAGGTGTCGTATGGTGCTACAAAGCAGAATGTGTTTAGGTAATTTCCACTCTCCGTTTGTCACAGCACGGCAGATGTCCTGGAAATGAAACCACTAGACATTAGACAGAAAATGGTTTACATTTTCATTACAGAGTCTGGTAAAACTATATATCAAGATGGTAAAGCAAATGTGGCCAAATATCACCTGAGCTATGGAAAGGACCAAACGTCGGCACTTTTCAGACTTTTCCATGACTACTTCATCCACCAGAAGAGTCGACAGGAACTTCATAAGTTCTGTTGGAAGGTATTCTTCTGATGCTCTGGCATCCAGCTCATCAGCTGTTGGAGGCCAAGGAAGTGGTGTTGACTCATGGAACATCCTCTGAACAGCAATGCGCAAGTGGAAGGCAATATCCTCAAACTTGTCTCTGGAACCAAGTCTATATGCATATGTCACTGCTTCCGCAACAGAGATGCTTTTGCTGTACACCAGGTTGAAGGTTATGCATCCCCTGTCCCCAGGAAAAACTTTTGTGAAAGCGATGCTCTCATTAATTTCGTGTCTTTGAAGTCGGGTCTTCGGCTTGTCACTTCTGAAATCTGGATTTGGAAATCCACAGCGTTCAAGTTCTTAGACGTATAGGTGGCGGAGTGTTCCAAGTTGCACGACGTCTTTCTGGCCAATAACTCTCACGTATAAGATCCAGAACTTTATTAACCAAGCTTTGATGAGCTTCATGCTTTACATCATGCTTGTCTTCAGTACTTCTGTTGGCTTGATAACGTAAGTAATTCACATGTCTCAGTTTGAAAGAACTATGACAGGATTTATGGAAATGAGCCTCCCTTGCAAATAAATCTTCGCCTGCCACATTGCGATGTAAACGATTGTCTCCCATTTCTAGGGCTTGGGATTCAATATGAGTCCAAGCTGCTTTCTTTCCCTTGAAAGATGCAAACTGGACACAACGTTCAGTCCTTCCAGAAACTTTCGTCTCTAGCTTTCCACAGAAAATACACTCAGGTGGAAAAATGTTCTTGGAAGAGGTTGATGATTTACGAGGGGATCGAATTGTTGAAGGTTCATCGTCTAGCACAACACATTTCAAATGATACTTATGTTTGGTAAAGGCCTGATAGCAACCCCGGTGATAGCCTGTCATTTCCAAGTCCAAACCATCAAGACTGTCTGGAATTAACTAACACACAGCTTCCATACGAGTGGGTGAATCATGTGACTGAAGGAGCCGTTTCTTACGAAGATTATGTAACATCTCAAGTTTTTCCTGGGAAGGACCCTTTATATTCTGTAGTGGTATAAATTCACCTTGCTGTATGCCACTCACATGTGAAATGCATACAGAATGAGGCATCTGCAGTTCCTCCAAATTGCAACCATGATCAGTTCGGCGTTTCTTTGCCTTTGACATGATAAAGCCACCGCCATCACCAGTTAACTACAACTAAGCATGCACTGCCACCACCACTGCACTAAATCCAGAGCTGTTACCTGAAAAAAAGACATTATTAACCACCACCAATAAACTACAAAGCTATAAGCGGGTATGCATGTCACCAGAAATTACAGCTACTAAAACATTTTATCAAAACTGCTCAGTGTCCTGTCAACAAAAGAGACAGCACTATCAGTTGAAGAAACTGAACACCACCACTAAAGTGCCAAGGAAGTTACGATGCCCTCACCTGAAATAGAAAAAAAACAGTTAATAATCATAGTCATAAACAGTTATCATCTATGGACAGTAAAAGAAATCACTTTCATGCGAAGGACACACCGAAACAGTAAACTCAGCGCATAACCCCATTTTTTCAATATTTTCGTTTTATTCGTGGAAAGGGTTAATAATGTTACACTCTAGTTAATTAATTTGTTTTAGATTTAAAAACTACCTATTCATGTACACTTTCTTTGAAGCAAAGTAGAATCCAAAATATTTATTCAGTTAGGTGCAGGATGGTTAACAAATTGGATGGGCCCGAATTTTGACTAGTGCCCCTTTAACGTGACCTTTTGACCCCTGATGATGTCATCAATGTCATGACCGAATAAGTGATGGGTTCTTGTGATAGTGCTGTTCATACCCTTTCCAATGATACCTAGTTTGTACCTGTAACTAATTTATTTCTTTACGAAAAGGTCCTTTATATTTCCCCTACCCCTAACTTTTACATCTCAAGAAATCCAAGATGGCGGACAAATAGACGGCTAAACGATCCACATGGGACGTTTTTTGAATGGGAACAAAGGGGATTCTGTTCCCAGACACCCCAGGAATTGCAAAAATGCAAGTTAAAAAAATGTATCATGGGGGTGCATGTGAACCCTATCTTCCTACTAGACTACTCTCTCTCTCTCTCTCTCTCTCTCTCTCTCTCTCTCTCTCTCTCTCTTTATATTTATTCATATATATATATATATATATATATATATATATATATATATATATATATATATATATATATATATATATATATCCATCCTTGGGCACACTATTCTATCTCATTTTTCTTCCGATTGTTTCGTTAGTGTTCATAGTTTATTTGGGAAATATTTGTTTTAATGTTGTTACTGTTCTTAAGATACTATATTTTTCCTTTTTTCCTTTCCTCATTGGGCTCTTTTTCCTTGTTGGAGCCCCTGGGCTTAAAGCATCCTGTTTTTCCAAATAGGGTTGTAGCTTAGCAAGTAATAAGTTGCTGTTTTTCTCCAATTGCAGTTTTGAATATTAGATGTTTGATACTAATATCTAGTTTTGAAAAATGAGCTTTTGAATTGTCAGCGCAATAGAATGTTGATGAGTATAAGATAAAATTGATATACATTATATACGCTGAATAAGCATACATCAGTACATGTTTATTTTTCCTGATTGTTCATTACTTGTCAATTACCTGACGTTCTCATTACCATTTTTCTTAGTTATTGTCATTGCTTATTTTGCTTAGGCTAATTTTCTAACACTGGAAGTGGTATATAATATATATAATTTCTATAACAGTCATATACTGCTTGTATACTTGCACATACATACACGCATATATGATTTAATTTAAAGAATCTTATAGACCTATTTAGAAACGCAAACAATGTTTTCACACACACAAATACTATTGTTTCTAAATATTTCTATAGTATTCTATATATTTTATTTTTCCATGTGAAGCAAACTTTGATCACAGGCCTACGGCAAAGCCGCTTTAACCGAATGCAGCCTGACTAGACAAGTCTGGACACGTAAGGCGAAAGCGAATCTTGTAAATCCACTTCACGAACACTTGATCACATAAACAAAAACACCGAAGAGTGTTTGCGTGGTGGAGATAGAGGAAAGGTAACAAACACCTCTGTAAACAGAATATCACTTGAGACGACCCATCGCTGGTAAGGTCTTCTCACAAACATCACCCTTTTCTTTCTACGGCCTCTTCCGGACCAGTAAGAAGTTGACCATAGTAGACAGACGCGCGACCCTTGTCCATTTTGGCTAATCTCTTGTTCATTAGAGTTTATTGATAGATTTTATCTAGTTTTTATAAATGACGCATAGAATCAGATGAAATTTTATATGCAGATGAATTTATTTCAGCAGTCCTTATCTCATCGGAGTGGTTCACCCCTCTACCAAATGGAAGTGCTCACCCCTTCGTCCCATTGTAGATGTTCTCACCCCCTAACCTCAGTGGAGGTCCTCTCCTTCATATTAGAGGCACTCGACCCTTCCTCCCATTGTAGATACTCACCCCTCCCCTTAATGAGTTGGGCAAAGGCATCTTCAGGGCACAAGATCAGGCAAAAGTCGTAAAAAAGCGGGGAAAGGCAGACCACGTGGAGCGAGTGTGGGAAGGTTTTGATAGTAATTTCACCATTTAGGAGGATCGCCTCTTGAAAATGAAGGCATTTACGAGATCATTATCCAGAAAGTCCTCGATAGTGTAAAATGATCTGTGTAGAGAGTTAATCTTGTTGTTTTTCAGTTGTGTGGATGGCTGGTGGATGCCGTCTCAGATATGTGGATTGTATAGATAGCGGTTGTTTATACATACATATATATATATATATATACATATATATATATATATATATATATATATATATATATTTATATATATATATACACACATAATGTATATGGATTCCAAAAAGGAATTATTTTGTTTCTGTGTACTGTGTGTGTGAGAGAGAGAGAGAGAGAGAGAGAGAGAGAGAGAGAGAGAGAGCGAGCGTGGTTATCCAAGCATGAGCAAACATGTTAAGGATAGCTACGTCAACAACGTGAGAAAATATTACTTGTCTTCTCGCTTCTGACTCATTGAACAAGCAGGATTACGCCGAGGATCTGCGGGAAGGCGAAGTTGATGTCATAAAATCCCTGCGAGTCATAAAATGGATTTATAAAAGCGACAAACAAAATGAGAAAAACAATGTACCGTTCTCACTTAATGCTCCTCGATGCTTAATTCCATGTATTTACTTAGATCCTCTCGGTTAATAACCATTTGTTTAACAATGGTTTTGATCCATTAACTGACTGATTAGTTAATTAATAGTTTGCATATATCTTCATTAATTAGAGATTTTCATTGCAAAATATTTTAATGAAAATGAACGTGTTTATGCTTCGACATTATCAAAAAGGAGAACGCTCTTTCCCCATCTCGATCTTCTTCGGGACGATAATATTTTTCGTCTTTTTCACTTAAGGAGTCATTAAAGGAGGCCCTTAAAACCACGGGGGTAAAACTTCATACCCGTAAGCGGCCCTTATTGACCAGCCTCTTCGCTGGTCACACTCCAAATAATCCTACTAATGACTCACTAGAATGTTTTGGATTTGAATGGCGTGGGACACACACACAGTAATTGAGCTGGTAGACAAACTCACATTTCAGCATTTCTTTTATGTTTGATTGCGTGTGTTAATATGCGCAGCTCAATAAATTATTAATTAAACATGATTATCAAGCTAAAATATTTGTAACCCGTAATTATTATTATTATTATTATTATTATTATTATTATTATTATTATTATTATTATTTGTACTACTACTACTGTGTGAAATTTCGTAGGTCTCAGCTCTTTTCGTTACGTTCTACTTAATGACTTTTTTAACAATGAAAACATGCTAAAGATTAAATAAATTTTCGTTTATTATTATTATTATTATTATTATTATTTACCCCATACGAATGGGAAGAAGGCACGCTGATAGATGAATTATTATTATTATTATTATTATTATTATTATCATTATTATTATTATTATCCGAACTATCTTCGTCCTGGAGACCTCCCAAGGAGACTTGCCAACGGGTCTCCACGCTGAATACACCAAAGATACTCTTGCACAGATCTTGATCTACAAATGACATTCACGTTGCAGATCGGATAGGTACTCGACGAATGATTATTTGTATGCAAATCCACACGTCATAAGATGAACTTTCTATCTTTATGTAGCATTCCTTCTTAGTAATTTTAATATTTTTTCATCGGACATTGAAGCTTCTATTTATACCATGTACGATTATCGGATGTTTAACTTCTGTTTTTCACTGAAAGCGTTTTTTTTCTTATATATATATATATATATATATATATATATATATATATATATATACATATATATATGTATACATTTATATGTATATATATGTATACATATATATGTGTATATATATGTATATATACACACACACATATATATATATATATATATATATATATGAATATATATGTACATATATATATATATATATGTACATATATATATATATATATATATATATATATATATATATATATATATATATATATATATGTATATATATGTATATATATGCAGTGTTTCCCAAACTTCAGGACACCATGGAGCCCCTGAGCAGGGCAAAGGTTTTCCACGGAACACTAACAAGATAATTTCTAAAATAATTATGAGAAACATTAATTTAAAATTTTAATACTAATTAATGATATTTGGGTTCCTTGACTTAAGGCTCAAGCCAAAGGAACCAACCACAAAAGCATTGACAAAATTGCTTCTTTGGTTGTCTGAGATATGAGTCATGAAAATATATACCAGGTAAAGAATGCTCATGATGGATGTATATGAGAATAAACAACGAATGATATCGACAATGAAAATGAATAGGTCGAAGAAAATCACAACTGAAGAATGGGCTTTATTATTGTTCTTCTTAAATTGATAGCCAAAAATAATGCCAGTTAATAACAGAAAGAGCTGTTCAATACAAAATATCAAAAACTATCAGAAGTAATGAAAAAATAGCAATGGAATTTAATATGGAGAAATAACTAATTCAGAATGAAACAAAATCTAATGACTAAAGTGCAGCTGCTGTTTTGCATTGCAAAGCTTTTCAAAGTCGAGCATGATCGAAGTAGCATGTAGTTTCATATCATTTTCTGCATTCAGCCTATTTCTATATTTAGTTTTAGTAGCTGCATTCAAGGAGAATGTTTTCTCTCAAAGATAAGTTGTTGGGAAGCGCATCAAAAACTTAAGGGCTTGAGCTGTAATTTCTGGACAGTCTTCAAGTAGGTTTATCCAAATTGTTGAAAGTTCACTTTCCTTAAATGTTGCTTTCAAATCATAGTTGGTTGAAATGTCTATTAACTGTTCGCCCCCTCTCTCTCTCTCTCTCTCTCTCTCTCTCTCTCTCTCTCTCTCTCTCTCTCTCTCTCTCTCTCAAAGACAGTTCTTGGGTGTTTTGGGAAAAAAGAAATGGATCTTGAATCCCGAGAAAGTTTTCAGTATTCGAAATAAAATACTTTCCAGTTAATTCAACCATCGTAGACAGATGCTGAGAGATAGAGACTTTTATGTCTGTATGAAGAGAAAGCTGGTTGGCAAGTAGATATTCACAAAGATGTTCAAAACATTCATAGTTTCCCACGAGAATGCAATCATTCCAGAGCTTCAGTTTGCGTTAGAGACCAATTATCTTACTTTGAGCTTTGAAATATGTAACTTTGTTGCCTTGCAATGATATATTTGTTTAATTTAAATGAGCAAATATATCTGAAAGACAAGCTAGTCTCTATATCCATATTTTGTCCTTTAATTTGCTTCAGGTTTGACAAAAACTCGTAAACACTAACCAGCACTTTCCCTTTAGAAAGCCATCGAACGTCAGTGTGTAATAGCAATGCTCTTTGAGTGCTTCCCATATCTTCGCACAATAAACAACAGATACGTGGCTTCGTCTAGTATGAACTAGAAAAAAAAAATGTTTCACCGACTTCACAATGATTCCAATTACAACTATTTTATTTAATATTTTATTGAAATAAATACCTGCCCACCTAAGCACGCGCTCGCCAAGCATCGAAAACATTCAGAACTATTTAGATTTTAGATTTTACTTATTGTACTCATATATTTTTTTCTTTTTTCTTCTTTATAAAAGGACTAATTGGCAACTTATCATCAAGGCCACTATAGTTATTTTGTAGAATTTCCACAAAATAATTTTGGTGGCCTGGATGAGGAGCTAAGCATTTGCTTATACTTGTTCATTAGTTGTTCCTGTTTTTTATTTTACTATATTTTCGTGTTTACAACCATTTTTTGTTTATGATTAATAAAAAATTGGTGCATTTTTTGTTAGTTTATTTTCTTTTTCTTTTTCATGAACCATCCTGAAACTCTTTACACCTGTAGTTATGTATCATTTCTCTTTCCAGTAAAAAAAAATCAATAATTAAATGTCTGCCGCCATTAAATTTTTCCATATAAAGCATTTGGTACTCTTTAAGAAAGGGCTTCCTTGAGCCCGTCAGCCTCACTCACTGGGGCTCCGTGGAGCCCACTTTGGGAAACCCTATATATATATATATATATATAGTGTGTGTGTGTGTGTATATATGTATATGTGTATATATATATATATATATATATGTATGTATATATATATGTATATGTATATATATGTATATGTATATGTATATATATGTATATATATGTATATGTATATATATGTATATGTGTATATGTATATATATATGTATATATGTGTATATATGGATATGTGTGTATATATATATATATATATGTATATATGTGTATATATGGATATGTGTATATATGTATATATCTGTATATATTTATATATATGTATATACTGTATATGTGTATATATATATATATATATATATGTACATTCATATATGTATATATATGTACATGCATATATGTATATATATGTACATGCATATATGTATATATATGTATATATGTGTATATATATATATATATATATATTATGTAGATTTATATATTATTTGTAATATATATATTTACATATATGTGTGTATATATATATATATATATATATTTATACATATATATACATATATGTATATATATATATATATATATATTTATACATATATATATACATATATGTTTATATATATATATATATATATATTAGCAAGTAACATATGTATATATGCATATATATGTACATGTGTATATATATATATATATATATATGTAGATTTATATATTATTTGTAATATATATATTTACATATATGTGTATATATATATATATGTATATATATATATATATACATATATGTATATATATATATATATATATATTAGCAAGTAACATATGTATATATGCATATATATGTACATGTGTATATATATATATTATATATATAGGTGTGTGCGTATGTGTGTATATATATATATATATGTATGTGTATATATATGAATATATATACATGTATATATACAGTATATATATATATATATATATATGGATAAATATCAACACAACATCGTGTTCAAATAGAAATAAATTTCTACCTCATACTTGGGATCGAACGCTAGCCCCTTTCGACCTGGCCTTTCATTAGAAGGGGCTAGCGTTCGATCCCAAGTATGAGGTAGATATATATATATATATATATATATATATATATGTGTGTGTGTGTGTGTTTGTGTTTGTGTGTAGGTGTATATATATTTGTATAAGTGTGTTAATACAAATATATGTATGTATATATATTTATATATATATATATATATATATATATATATATATATATATATATATTATAGATACAATATATATATTTCATATATATATATATATATATATATATATATATTATAGATACAATATATATATTTCATATATATATATATATATATGTATATATATATATATGTATATATATATGTATATATATATATATATATATATATATATATATATATATATATATATACAATATATAATTATATATACAATTATTTTTTATTAAATTATTTTCATGCTATTGCATTCTTTACACTTACATTTGTATATGATGAAGTTTTTGGTTACAAACATTTATATATTTTTTGTATGTAGGCTACATTATAAATTTATATGCATACGTTTGAAAGACATGGATATTGATATGCATATAGTTGATAAGATAGCATATGTATTCTCTCTCTCTCTCTCTCTCCTCTCTCTCCTCTCTCTCTCTCTCTCTCTCTCTCTCTCTCTCTCTCTCTCTCGTTTATGATAATCGATTTTCTTTTGGACCCCCAAACCACCATGTCATCTCGCTCCCTCCGTAGCACCTTTCCTCTTTTTTATCCCTTCTCCCATCCTCGATGCATCTACCTATCTCCCTCCCTTACTCCTCCTCCCTCCTCCCTTGGTACAGCAGGCACCCTGCCGAAGAGGAGATGGTATCGAGGCTTGTTTTCACCCGTTACCGACAAAACACGAACTAGAGGTATACCTACAAGTTCTTATCTGTCTCGTATCACGCCCACCTCGTGGTTCCAGTATTCCGTCACTTTTATAGATTTATGACTCTTCTTTGAATTTCGAGATTTAGATAAATATTTTGTGTTCACTTTTAATCTTTGCAATGATCGACTTCAATATATGTATTTAAGCAAAGATTCACCCCTTTCAATTAAAGGGTAAACTGTTGCTCTGTTCGTGAAATGAATAAATTCCTGTCCCTTATCTTGGCTGTTATCAATGCACTCAGCACCGTGCCATCAGATAACGATTCCTGTAATATCTGGAGGAGACACGGGGCCACGGCAAAACGACGTGTTTTTCCAGCGCGTCAGTATTTGCGATTTTGAAAACAGCCTCTATTCCCTTCCTGTTCGTAGTGATTCAAGGGTTTCCTTATCGGAGGCGAACTTGGAAAAGATAAGGTTGTTATGATTTGCCTCTCGTGATTCTCTTATTTTCGTAGCTCTTTAGACCAGGGAGGAAGATAACGGCTCCAGGTGCCACTGCCATTTTGATCTCTGATCGATGATGCCCCAATCTAAACCTACAGAGTTAAGGGTACATCTGCTAAATTCGCCGATGACCTGTGCGATAACCTTGGTTTCACCTGGCCGAGAGATTAGGAAATTCAATTTGAACATGGTTTAGTTCGAACGCATGTTGAATGGGTGGAATTTGCATTGTGAGCACTCGCTAAATGTTAATTTGGTAGAGGTTTTACGGTCAATAGCAGGGTGTATTTGATATGTTGTTATCCATAGTTTTATTATAATTATCATTATTATTGTTGTTTTCATTAATGCACGTCAGTTTAGAGATGTGGCGACCCCACCACTGACTTTGGAAGGTTCATTTCCATAGGGAATATTATGGCTGAAAAGTGCAGTATTTCCTCGTGTTTGATAAAGCACAAGGATCGCTCCTAGCTTACGGTTCACTACTCCACCCATCTGTAAATGGGCATTAGTATTTGTAGGAGTCGGGGAATAGGATGAAGCTAGTCTTCCACTGTTTTGGGTTAGAGATCTCTTGCTTGAGGTTACACTCGGGTACACTATTTTAACTAATTTCTCTTCCTCTTGTTTTGTTAGTTGTTATAGATTATATAGTAAATATTTATTTCAATGTTACTATTCTTAAAACATTTTATTTTTCATTGTTTCCTTTCCTCACTTGGCTATTTTCCCTGTTGGGGTCCCTGGGCTTATAGCATCTTGCTTTTCCAACTAGGGCTGTAGCTTAGCAAGTAGTAATAATAATAATAATAATAATAATAATAATAATAATAATAGCATCAATCATCCCTGAAGACTTGTTAAGAAATGGAAATGATATCACCGCCTCTGGACCACCCATTTCAAAGGGAAATTAATAGATCAAAGAAAACGATAAATAATAATTTAGCTCATATTTGAAATAAGCCGGGGAACCAATTGAATAATTTTTTTTTTCTTTTTTTTGGTCCTACATATTATAGACTACTTCAACCGAAGTAAATGTATACATAATCCGTTTAAATTGTTTGAAATACAGGTATCTCAGTGTAACTGTGTTATTGCTGTTTAGAATGAGAAAATTCACTAAAATATTGTAGGCTATTATCGAGTTGAAGTGTTTAGCATTTTAAAAGATGATATTGTGGCTTTGGACCAGAATTGACTCTCTCTCTCTCTCTCTCTCTCTCTCTCTCTCTCTCTCTCTCTCTCTCTCTCTCTCTCTCTCTCTCTCTCAGCATTACTGTGTAAAAGCACATCTTCCTATCCAAGAACAGCAGCTGTAGCCTTTGGAATACTTAAATTGTATTTCTCTTGTCAATCTTGGCCGTATCTTCTCAAGTCCACAAACAGGCGCGCACGCACATACGCACACACGCTCGAAGGGTTTTTCCTTCCCTCTGACGTCCAGCTTTGCCTTTCCTCTCAGGTTTTCCACTCGTGTGACAATGGGACCTCGTTATCAAACTGTGATCAAATACTAGAAGCGATTTGTCCCAAAGGGTCTTCTCATAGTTCCAAAGTCCTATACTCTCCCCCTTCCCTCCCACCCTTTTATCCCGTCTTTGGTTTTCCTTTTTTCCTTCCCTTCCTATCTCTCTCTCTCTCTCTCTCTCTTCTCTTCTCTCTCTCTCTCAGCTTTTGGCTTTTTTTATCCTTCCCAGCTATCCCTCTCTCTCTCTCAGCTTTTGGCTTTTTTTATCTCTCTCTCTCTCTCTCTCTCTCTCTCTCTCTCTCTCTCTCTATTAGACTGATTAGAAATCATCGGTTTCATCAAAAGAAGGAATCTCTATTCCCCGATCTACTAAAATCCTCTTCTAAGGATTTCTGCTTCAGTAGGTCCCCTCCGCATTGAGAGTCCCTCTCCTCCAGTAGTAGCAGTAGCGGTCTGTAGTAGTACTTGATTTTCCGCCTCCCAGCAATTTTCTCTCTCTTCCAGTAGCCCACGGAAACCATCCTTCAAAGACCTTAGCAACAAAACTATCAGCGCGAGGGATCTCGATAACGGCGGCCTACCTCAAGTAACAACCCAACAACCCTTTTCTTAAAACAGCCACTGGCCTTTGGGGGCTCTATTGTGCTCCTCCTCTCTTTCAGATCGCGTCCAACCTTCCTCCTTCCCCCCCGCCCCACACACCCTTATCTGCGGAAGATCCTTTGGGTATTCCGAAGGAGGATGTCGGGAGTCCTCGGCAGGAGCAGCAGTAAGGGGTGCTTCAATAGAACCTTGTGATCTTGGCACATTTCGACCAAGCCACCTGCACCTTCGCTATTGTGGGGATGCTTTTTGAGGGAAAATTTCGGTAGATTTAATCGATTAAACATTTCTGCTGGAATTTGCTTCTTATCTTGATTTTCCCTTTTTTTCGATGTGCGTGATTTACCTGCCACAGAGAATTTCGAGTTTTATAGAGTGGGAAGTCCCCTTCGGAATTTGATATAACTTTAGTGAGATTCTCTGCCTGTCACTCTACAAAGGCTCTGGGTCCTCATTGTGATCCATCGCAGCTCGCACCAGACCCCTACATGTCGCTGTGTGCCATTTACATCCAGCCGTGTGGATTCTCTATATACAGATTATATCCGCCTGATACCAACACAGAATCTTGCTCTTATCTTGATAGGAGAGAACTAGTGACCCTATAGTGTGCATTAAAATCTGTAGATTTTCTTTTCCTCTATTTTGCATTGTAGGATATCAGTGTCGTGAAGAGCATTCAGTTGAAATGTTCAAGTTATGCAAGCAGATCAAAGGAGAATGTTTTAAATTGAGAGAGCGAAATTCTGTTGGTTTGAATTACGTCAGCTATGATGAAATTAGGATAAGGCGTGTCTAGAGAGGTTATTGTCCTTTGTGAAAAAAAAGTAAAGTTAAGGGTTATCTTTGAAATAAGTGTAGTTGTGATTAATGCGATAATTAAAATATAATTAAGAAAGTCACTTTTGTGTAATTGTGGGTAATGAGAAATGTATTTAATCAATGGCAGAGAATAATTGTTTTATGGAAAAAAGAATTAGTATGTGAAAAGTTCAACCTTTTTGTTGCCAATGAAATGTAAAAATGAGGCAATTTGAATATTGAGTATGAAGAAGGAATTAACTAAATTTTTTGTATGTTAATAGGATATATATATATATATATATGTATATATATATAATATATATATATAATATATATATATATATATATATATACACACATACATACATACATACATATGAAAAAATATATATTTCCGTTTCATGACTGCATATTGTGACCAATGACTTGATCATATAATAGTAATTTATACAGTTTATACAGCTTATTCACATCTGCCTTCCTAGAAATTTCACTAATGATAAATTAAAATAATTACTGTTGATTTAGTTGTGATCGAAATTATCTGGAGTAAATTACCAAAGCCAATTTCAACTCTTGACCCACTGTTGGCCCATTCGAGTCAGTCAAGAGTTGGATGAAAAGTAGAAATCTCTTATTGTTGAT
>NC_090733.1:163374902-163377402 GCF_036898095.1 Palaemon carinicauda | reverse complement strand
AAAAACCATAAACAGGAAATACATGTCTGAGGCTTTTGTCCTGCAGTGGCACGCTGTTCTATCTCTTTTCACCTCCTCTTCTTTGTCTTGAAGTTTTTATAGTTTATATACTGTATAAAAGATCTAATTTAATGTTGCTGAGATATTTTATTTTGATTATTTATTATTTTTCTTGTAGCTCATCTATTTCCCTATTTCCTTTCTTCTCTGAGCTATTTTTCCCTGATGGAGCCCTTAGGCTTATAACATCTTGCTTTTCCAACTAGGATTATAGCTTGGCTTGTAATAATAATAATAATAATAATAATAATAATAATAATAATAATAATAATAAGGCTGTTGATGATGTATATATATTCAAATGTGATTGTGCAAGTGTGAACCACTGTTTCTGATTGATGACCTCGTTACCTCCACAAGAGGCCAGCATTGCTTTGACGCATTGCCCTAGGGCCAGAATTGATGGATTTACCTGAATCACTCTCTGCGTCCATCCCACAAGACCTGTGCGCTTTGTTATGTTGAAATACTGCTTTACTGTTCCCCTACATTACTTTATACTATCATATATTCATTTATTAATTTTTTTGTTACTGTTAACGGTAGTATCATTTTATTCTAATTTATTAGATTTTGACAAACACACTTTGAATCTAAGACAGTGAATTGCAATATAAAAAAAAGCTTTCTTTTGCCTTACAATGTTAAATTTCTGCATAGTTTCAACACAATACATTTCAGCCTTACCAAGCCGCACATGAGGAGTAAGTATATTTTTCATAGATGTTGCTGTCATATCTGACTTAATTTTTTTTGCCGTCTTAATCTTCAATCCTTGGCTATTTCGGCATTTTTCATAACACAGATGGCTATGGGGTGTTTACACTCCCCCCCCCCCCCCAACGTTTGGCTCCCAATTGAGCCAGAGATACTACAAAAACGAGCAAGGCAGTGTCACGAGGGGAAGCGAATGATATCCATTTTTAAGGTCTTGGGTCTATCCGGTGACATCTAAGGTCAGATCAAGTTGCAAATTTGGGCACTTAGTATTTTGCCCATTAAAACTAAACTAATCAAGTTAAGGGAATGGGGTTCACGCCATCGTGTTCCTCTCGTCTAATCGCATTGAAATGTGTTATTTTTGACTTCGAAAAGTCAATGTGAAATTTTACCTCTGTTCAAGGTTTAGAGGTTAGGTACCTCTGATGGGCGCTGTGCAACCAATTGTAAACGGCGACCCCAGAGGAAAAAGATTCAATGAGTTTACGTGTTGTGCGTGATTTTGGTACCAGTGGCCCTTCTGATCTCTTCATTAGGGCTGACTACATATAATCTTTTACGGCACATAAGGGGCGAACCACCAAATGCCACGTTCCACCAATCGACCCGCGACCGACACCGTAAGATTTTCTTGGTAATGGCGTGTCGAACGGTGCCACCACTTCCACGATCGGCCCAGTCAGTTGGCCTCCATATGCAAAAATGCTTGAATACACCCACATAAAAACATCTTGGGCTCAACTCTTTCACCGCCGTCTCAATGATATATGCTATTGCATACTTTTGTCATCCAATTTTGGATTACCTATATGTAATTGTTTGTTTTTGTGTTGAAAACTTTGTATTTGCGCCTGAAGGAAGGAAAATTTATGATTTTGTGTGTGTATGTAATTGCATTCATGTACGGGTCAGCATTGCTTGGTTTTTTAAACAATTGATTGTCTGCGGAAATAAGTTTTTGGTACTTATTTTCATTTGGGAAAGTAGATCTCAAGGGTATTTAGATATACTGTAAGCATTTTGTATGAGTGAATTCCATGATTATTAGAGTGCTATTCTCTGGTGAAATTACGTTTATTTCCGTAAGGAAGTTATTTTGTGTTTAACTTATATACAAATGTGAGAAAATAATTAAACTATGGGGTCGTTGATAAGGATTAGATGACTATTTTCTTTCCAAAATCAAAAGAAGATTGGTATGTTAGTCATTTGACTAAAATTCAAGCAAGGTTTTTATGGCTAGATGATATTCTCTCTCTCTTCTCTCTCTCTCTCTCTCTCTCTCTCTCTCTCTCTCTCTCTCTCTCTCTGTGTGTGAAAAGGAGCAGGCTGCTGTTGGCTTTTTATGCAATTTGTGGGCCCCTGTGTAAGGCTTGAGTTCATTAAAGCATCATTAGGCCAGCGCAACAGATAATATATCCTCTGGGAGAGAGAGAGAGAGAGAGAGAGAGAGAGAGAGAGAGAGAGAGAGAGAGAGAGAGAGCGAGAGCGAGAGCGAGAGCGAGAGCGAGAGCGAGAGAGAGAGAGAGAGAGAGAGAGAGAGAGAGAGAGAGAATATTACGATGATATATTTCCATCTGTACTGTATGAACTATGAAATGGGGTGTAGGTTTGGCCTTCCAAGTTCAGCACACAGATAATGGAAAGGTAACTTTACTTATTGTGAAAGTTAATTTTTAAGTATTATTGTGATGATTTAATAAAATTATCACCGTAATCT
>NC_090733.1:163357402-163359902 GCF_036898095.1 Palaemon carinicauda | reverse complement strand
ATAATGTGAGGTGTGGTGGTATCAATTTTTTTCCCTGAAAATCTTTGGGGAAACGAAACTTTGTCTCAATATTGAGTACAAATTTTTGTCTTCCGCCTGAAGAGATATGCTGGTAGACGAATTTCTCTCTCTCTCTCTCTCTCTCTCTCTCTCTCTCTCTCTCTCTCTCTCTCTCTCTCTCTCTCTCTGCCCCAAGGAGTGTGACTGCCGGGGGCAGGTGTTGCTGGCGATCGGTGACGTTTGGAAATCCCGTCTGAAGCCGCCGGGTCCCGGCCACAAAGGGCGAAATCTAAACTCTCGGAGATTAAATGATTAAGAGAAAAGCTATCGTTGTCGTAGGGACCGACAAAAGCCAGACTCAAGCCTACTCGGATCTTCATTAATCTCTCTCTCTCTCTCTCTCTCTCTCTCTCTCTCTCTCTCTCTCTCTCTCTCTCTCTCTTTCTCTCTCTCTCTCTCTCTGTATAGGTATGGCATATGTGTTTCGTGGGGGGACGGTGGTCTGGAGTAGATTTAGCATTACAAACAATTAAACATGGTTTGATATTTTGTATCTTTGTTGCTGCCGGTGTTCTTTTTTCTTCAGATTGTTATTCTTATTAACATTACCATTGTTACAATTATTATAATTATTAAAATAATTAAACATTCAGATGAAACAAGTCTAAACGATAGAAGAGATTCTACGTATGTGGAAAAAAAAATAATAGAAAATCTAAGCAATGATAAAATTCAACGTCCTGGTGTATAGAAAAAAATAAAGAGCTGGCTCTTTAGGGTATTACATAATTAATATTAAAAGATTATTCGTGGTAAGATCATGATCCTTTAACAAAGAAGTTTGACCTCCAGGAGTTAATCATCTCAAAATGTCCAGACCAAAACTTTCTCAAGTATTCAAAGACATTTTTGCGTGACTTTTCTGAGTAAACCGTCTAAGTATTAACGCAAGATATTTGCAAATAATTTGCTGAAACAAAGGACCCTTGTCCAGTAGGCTTCTGGGTGAGGGAGTATGTGTTATTACCATCAGTGCGCCATGGCAGCATCTAATTTGTATTCTTCCTAATACTTTCTGTCTCCGCATTTTGCTTTCCAGCCACCCCTACTGGGTCACCTCTGAGCTGAATGGCCTCCTCGTCCCTAGATTGATATGGTTCAAATTTCATAAATGTAATCCAAACTGTGGTCTCAAGATTATGACGTCATCTTCACAAGTCTCTAGATCCGCTTGATCTCGATACCGTCTTCCCAAACTTTTGTACAGAATGAATTCATCTTCCCGAACGAATATTAGAAAAGGTTTTCCATAAGTATCCCAACACCAAACTTTGATCTTCCCTCAGAATATCAACTGTACACTTTGATCTCCCTAGAGTATCTTGAATACCATGCTTTGATCTTTCAGAGATTCGACATCATACGTTGATCTTCTCTAAGGATGCCGACACCTTTCTTTATTCTTTCTTATAAAGTCTACACCCTACTTTGATCTTTCTAATCAAGTCGACACCATACTTTGATCTTTCTAATCAAGTCGGTTTTTCTAATCAAGTCGACACTATAGTTTGATCTTTCTAATCAAGTCGACCCATACTTTGATCTTTCTAAGAAAGTCGACACCATACTGTGGTCTTCCTTAGAAAGTCGACACCATACTTTGGTCTTCCTAAGAAATTCGACACCATACTTTGGTCTTCCTAAGAAATTCGACACCATACTTTGGTCTTCCTAAGAAATTCGACACCATACTTTGTTCTTTTTGATAAAGTCGACACCATACTTTGATTTTTCTAATAAAGGTGGCATCATACTTGAATTTTTCCAATAAAGTCAACGCCATACTTTGATATTTCTAATAAAGTCGACACCCTATTTTTGATCTTTCTAATAAAATCGACACCCTATTTTGATCTTTCTAATAAAATCGACACCATACATTGATTATCACTGAGAATGGTGACATTATTCCATCCATGTGATTTCGCTAACATATCACTACCCTCCAAAACAGTTTTTACATTATATTATAAAAAAATCATTTCAGCCATACTTAGTCACAGCCTAAGAATCTTGAGAGAGAGAGAGAGAGAGAGAGAGAGAGAGAGAGAGAGAGAGAGAGAGAGAGAGAGAGAGAGAGATAATGCGTTGACTAAGGTCCAGGGTACAATAATTGGCTAATCCCTTAACGCCATTTCTCCTCTTAGCTTGAGCATCCCCGTTCGTGATTCGAATCCCCTCATCCCCATTCTAATCCCCTTGATGGAGCCCTAAGATACAGTGTGTTGTTTTCTTATTTACTCCTCCCAATCCCTGGGGGCAATCCCCCGCCCCACCTTTGAACCTCCCTCATGTAGTGTTTGATATCTTACTTGATTTCTGTTTGGTTCGAATGAGGACCAAACTACTACTACTACTACTACTACTACTACTACTACTACTAGTAGTAGTAGTAGTAGTAGTAGTACAATAATAATAATAATAATAATAATAATAATAA
>NC_090733.1:163349230-163351902 GCF_036898095.1 Palaemon carinicauda | reverse complement strand
AGTCATCAGGTGTATGAATTATCTCCAATTTATTATTATTAGTATATTATTATTATTTATTATTATTATTATTAGTAGTAGTAGTAGTAGTAGTAGTAGTAGTAGTAGTTTGGTTAGCAATGTTAGTATTGTTATTATTATTTTTATTACCATCATTTTATTATTATTATTATTATTATTATTAGTAGTAGTAGTAGTAGTAGTAGTAGTAGTTTGGTTAGCAATGTTAGTATTGTTATTATTATTTTTATTACCATCATTTTATTATTATTATTAGTAGTAGTAGTAGTAGTAGTAGTAGCAGTAGTAGTAGTAGTAGTACGAAGCTGCTATAATAATTGGTTGTAGTATTAGTAGACGTAGTAGTATTATCAAAAGTAATAGGATCAGTAATATTATTATTATCATCATCATCAACGCTTTTCACCTCCATTTCGCTAGCTGTTTGCCAATACAAACGAACGACAATACAATAAATCAGGCATTAATTGCATTTTTATGAATTTCCGTCTCTTTATGACGTTTTGGAATCCATTAAACAAATGGCAATATATGATGCCTAATCTCCTCATCGATGTTGAGTGAAATGAGAAAGCTAATTGGACATTGTATCATATCCCGTTCAATTTCATCTACTTCAATATGTACTAATTTCCCCCCAATGAGCTCACCAATTTCATTATAGATTGATTTTATGTAAAGCCACTTCAACCAACAATAGTTTTTTTTTGTAGACGGATCATTTGCTGCTTTATATTTTATTTGTTGTTGATTAAATTGTTTTTTTCTTTCTTTGTTTTTTTTTTCTCAGCTGAAATAGTTTAACTGTTTATTGCATCTTGCTTAAAATTCTTCACCTGTTTGTATCGTGGTGAATCAATTGGACTTGGGTATTCTAATGAAACGTGGCTATTTTCCTCCTGCTAAAAATTTTGTTTACCCTTTTGTATCCTTCTGAAACAGGTGGACTTGTTTTACCTCCTTATAGAAGATTTTATCGTGTTTTTAATCTTTCTAAAAATAAAAAAAATATTTGTTTTGCATCCTGATGTAACAATTTTACTGGTTTTGTATCCTGCTGAAACCTCTTTACTTGTTTTGCATTTTGTTGAAAATTAAGACTATTTAGCATCCTGCAGAGACGGCTGGGCTTATTTTATATCCTGCTGAAAAGGTTTTAACTGTTTTGTATCCTGCTGAAACATTTGTACACTTTTTGTATCATGTTGAAATTTTTATCTTCTTTGTGTCCCGCAGAAAATATATCAGTTTTGTATTCTGCGGAAACAGTTAACAGTTAAACTTAGGTATCCTAAATATTTTTGCCTGTCTTGTATCTTGCTGAAACAGCTCTAGTAATTATCATGTGTTAATGAAGTTTTACATGTTTTGTATCCTGTTGAAACAGTTGTACACTTTTTGTATCCTGTTGAAATTTTCATCTTTGTATTTTGCTGAAAGTAACTGGAATTGTTTTGTATCCTGTTGAAGAAAATTTATTCTCTATCTTACTGAAAGTAGTTGGACCTGTCATGTGTCCAGCAGAAAATGTACCTGGTTTGTATTCTGCGAGAACGGTTAAACTTGGGTATCTTGAATATATTTGTCTGTCTTGTATCTTGCTGGAACAGCTCAAATAATCATCATCTGTTAATGAAGTTTTACATGTTTTGTATCCTACTGAAATGCCTTTAGTGTTTTTTTTTTTTTTTTTTTTTTTTTTTCCCTCTACACAAGTTTTACCTGTTTTGCATCCTGGTGAAACAGATTCTAGTTTAAATGTTGTGAAAAGCGAGTTTTATCTGCTTTGTATCCTGCTGTGTTTTATCTACCAAAAAGCTTAATATTGCCCACTTTTAGAGTTTTATTTTACTAGTTTCATAATTTTCATAGTTTTACTTTTATTGTTAGAAGAATTGAGCAGCCGCCATCTAATCTTACTAATGTTGATTCCGCGGGAGGCAAAGTTACTTTATTTTTCACCTTGACTCCAAGGCTTGTAATTTGTAATGATAAACTTGTTTGAAATGTAAGATGAAATCGAGAAAGTCATTAGGATTTGTGGAAAGTTTATATATTTTGTTGGAAAGTGACCAGTGATATTTATATGTACGTGTATATATATATATATATATATATATTATATATATATATATATATATATATATATATATATATATACATACATACATACATATATATATATATATATATATATATATATATATATATATATATATATATATATATATATATATATACACATATATAATGTATATGATAGATTTTGCACATTTAGACGTGTTTTTCATATTCAAATAAGCCATATATTTTTTATACATTAATGTCTGGATTATCTTAACGGCCTCGGGATGAGAGCCCCAGGCGAAATCACACAAAGACAATAGCTTCTGACCTGCCGGGAGTCGAACCCTGGTCCAGGAAACTTGTATGTACAGTGACCTACCACGTGGCTAAGGGGTATGTCACTGTACATACAAGTTTCCTGGACCTGGGTTCGACTCCCGGCCGGTCAGACACTATTGTATTTATGTGATTTCGCCTGGGGGTCTGATCCCGAGGTCGTTAAGAGAATTCAGACAATAATGTATCAAAATTATATGGCTTATTTAGATATATATATATATATATATATATATATATATATATAT
>NC_090733.1:163329230-163331730 GCF_036898095.1 Palaemon carinicauda | reverse complement strand
TATTTAAGTCACTCTTTACAATGTAAGAAAAGGTAAATGTTTCTTCATTGAACAAAGTAATTAACGAGAGCCATCAACAGAGAAAATCCGAATAAAGAATATTATAGTTTCAGATTTGTTGTTGAAGATGTGATGAAAGGCAAAATATGTCGTTCTAATTGTTATTCTTCACTAAGGGTTCGTTCCATCAACGTTGTCTTTCTTCATCTTCTGTTGTTATTACGACCCATCTCTCTTTTTGGTGGGTATATATGCTACTACTACTTTGCTCCAGTAGAGATTTCATTAATAATTCTTTGAGAGATTCTTACACCGTAGCCACCCCCCTGAATTCATAGCTTTATCAGCCTCATGTACTCTCCTGTCTAAATATTCTATCCAGACATTCCTGGCTTTTCTTTTATTACTGGAATACCTAACATTGTCTACCTTGTAATTTTCAATACTTCTTTGAAAACTTTCAATAATCAATTTCTGTCTGTTTTCCTTTTATTGTATCCCACACGAAGGTAATAATTTGATTGATATACCTGAAGTTGATGAAGACCTTGATATGCCCATGAGTGAATTCAGTGTGTGCGAAGTCGGAGGTATCATTAAAAAGCTAAGATATGGAAAGCCCCTGGTTACAATGGAATACCTGCTTAAATGGTGCTGGGTGAAAATGAAGCGACTCCCAGAATACTTACAAGATTATTTTGTAGAATGAGCCATGAAGAGGCAAAACCTGATGAATGGAAGTTCGGAGTATTGTTGAAAATGGCCAAAAAAAATATAAAAATAAAAAATGAAAAAAGACCTGACTGATAGCAAGAATTACAGAGGCATCACACTTAGGTCAGTTGTTATAAAAATATATAGTATTCTTATTCTAAAGAGACTGGAGAGAAAGATTGATGAAAAGCTGAGAGATGAACAAGCAGGAGTACTCCAAGGGAATGTGTGGTCACCTATGTTGATTATCCTCCTAATGGATTTTGTAATGCTTAGAACAGTCAGAGATGGTGGAGAAGGATTAGACTGGATTGGTAATAGGAAATTATCAGACCTAGAGTATGCTGATGATGCTGTCCTTATTACCAGAACACCACAAGATTTGCAATGCTTGCTTACAAGAATGCATTAAATATCACACGAGGTTGGACTGAAGATAAATAGAAGACAGACAGAGAGGATGAGAACGGAGTAAACAATAGAAAATGAAAATTCATCGGAAGGAGAAAGGATTACTGTGTTAGAATCATTTAAGTATCTAGGAACTATGATCTCCAATACATGGTCTTTAGAATTAGAGTTTAGTGAAAGATTGAAAAAAGCAAATCATACAATGGCTAGGTAAAGTAAAGTTTGGAAATCAAATAGCTTGAAATTACATATAAAAATTAGGTTGTATATCAGTTTAGTAGATCGGTGCTACTATATGGACATAAGGTATGATACGACAATGAAACAATCTCCAAAAGATTTAGTTGATTTGAGAACAAAGCCCTCAGAAGGATATTGGTAGTTAAATGGCACGTCAGTATTAGAAATTAAGCTGTATGACAGATTACTCGAGTGCCATATGTGGATGAGATCATGCTGAGGGGTAGATGGAGATGGCTTGGGCATGGTCTTCGCACTCACCAAGTGAGATTAGTTCACCGAACGTTTATCTAGGCTCCACAAGGTACTAGAAAAGTTGGAAGACCCAGGCCTACATGGATGAGGTCTATGAAGCGAGTAGTAGATGATGATGAATTAAAAGCTGAAAATAGAGACGACTGGCAAAATCTAACCGAGGCCCTTTGCATCATAGGCGATGGAGGAGATGATGATAATGAATTGTTATTCGATTTGCTTCCTTATAGCATTATTTTTTTCATGATCTTAATCTCAGGAAAACTTTAGGCGGTTAAATAAGAGTTTTTTTTTCTCTTTCTCTGCTACTTTATCGTTTATCCTAATTCGCTGTTTCCTGTTGTTCCATGTTATGATAACTCCCTCTCCTCCCCCAATTTGTTTTTATAACTAAAAGCCTATTCCTTCAGCTTCAATCCCTGTTATCTTGTCCTTTTGCTCCAGTTCTCCTTCACCCCCTCGTGGACCATCATGGAATCAAGGAAGAAGTTATATGACAAATGGTGCTTTTGTAATTTCCAAATCATTGAAACTCCTTGCAAATATTGATCTAGGAACATTGTTTTCAAGTTGTGCATTAAGTATTTGCTAAGATTTTTTACATTTTCATTTACAAAAATACACCATATCTAGTTTCAATAAGCTTAGAGTACTAAGTATTTCCTTTTCAATACTACATTTTTCATTGATGCGTGTATATCTTGTTCCACTGTGTTGGATATTCAAGAGGTAGGCATCTTCTGTATTATTTCACAGAAATGGAGCTCAGGTCCTATCCTTGTTGTAGCTCTTTTATATTTAATAGTTAGTCTCTGATTTCTCGCATTAGATTTTGAAAATCGTCGATTAGAGTCTTTATTTGAAGAATGTAGATTTTTTT
>NC_090733.1:163314230-163326730 GCF_036898095.1 Palaemon carinicauda | reverse complement strand
TTACCGAGCAACCTGACAAACCTTCGGCAGTGGTTATTTGACCGAACGTAGTCAGCACTTCCATTTTTCCTTCGCCTTTATTTCAAGATTATATTGGAAAGGATTCTTCAATGGTGTAGAGGATATCTGGAAATATATATATAATAGAAATATATATATATATATGTATTGGGCGTACGTTCTTAATCAAAGGTAACGGAGTTCATTAGTTGGGCTTTAACGAAGGAGCAACGGTTTGACCTTTTTTTCTTTGATGGCTTTGTGTCCGAGATTTTATTTCGGAGAAGAATTTCGGAGCGTTTTAGAAAAAGTGCGTGGCGACTGCCAGGAAATAGTCCAATTGACCTGGCTAAAAAGTATTTCATTTTTTGGTCTTTTTTTTTTTTCATTGCAGTTATTAATTTAGCCAAAAACGATGGTAAATTAAAAGAGATGAGATTGTATATTCCGGAACTCAGACAATGGTAACTTAATTTTTCTGTAAGAGTGAAGTTCATTAAACACCTTGAGTTTCCATTTTGCGGGGTCGAGCTAAGAATTTTGTACAGATTCTAATTTCAAATCACAGTTGGGATGATCTAAAGTTCTAAACCATTACATTTCCATATGCATACAATGGCCTCTTGTTGCCTGACTGTGCAGCCGCTGTGTATGTGTTTATGACATGAGAAGTTCTGTAATGTTCTTGTGTATTTTTGTGCACGTAATTGTGTAATTATGTTGTAAGAAATTGTGTCATGGGTGCCAACAGATGTATGCCTTAAAGGATGAAAATAAAAATATTATTAACAAAAGAGATGGAGTGATGAAAATTGCAGAGGATTTCTCTACAATTCTATACAAAAGTGATATAAGAAATAACTTTGCCAATAGAAATACTGAAACTTCTGATCCGGTACCAAACGTAACAGTAAAAGTAAAGGAAGCATTACAAGGCAAAACCGCGAAATAAGATGCACTATCAATTTATTTAATAATAGGTGGAGATTTCATAGTAGTAAAACTCGCTGAATTTTATATGAAATGTATATAAAAATTCTCAATACCTATCGTATGAAACAACTTTATCATTATACTAATTCACAAAAAGGTATAAAAAAAAAACCTGAAAAATTATCCTCCAATTACTTTGTACTCTCAGTATTAATTAACATACTGTGTATACAAAGATATTAGGCCGAATAGAAAGGCAGCTTGGCTTTAATCAACCAGAGAGCTGGCAGGCTTCAGAAGAGGTTATTCAACAACTGATCATATCCATGTAACAACCACTATGAATGGCACTTTAAAGCCAAGAAATATATGAATCTTGAAGATATCTATACGGGAAGTGCACCAATCCTAAAACTACATAAAGATAGTAAGAAAAATCTGATTAAGAAAGGAGTTAGACAGGGAGACCCCATCGCTCTCTCTCTTCTTCTTCTTCTTCATCTTCTTCTTCCTCTTCTTTTTTTTTTTTTTTTTTTTTTTTTTTGCAGCAAGCCTAGATGACGTTTTTAAGAATTTTGAAAGGGAATATGTTTAAATTAACATTAACGGGGAATACCTTAATAGTTAAATATTTGCAGATGAAATGGGTTCTGTTTAGTGGATCATGGGAGGAATTGCCAAAGATAGTATTAAGATTTGAATAGAGAAAGCAGAAATGTAGGGCTCAAAATAAATATGAGTAAACCTTACGATAATGTTCAATGAAAATGCAGACAAGTAAAGTGTGTTAATAAATATACGTATTAGGAAAGACATAAGGCCGAAGTTAGAAGGATGAGGAGCATGGGTTCAAGAGCTTTTGGTAAAAAAAAAAAAAATTATTATAAATGAATGTATGTGCGCGTGTATATATATATATATATATATACATATATATATACACACTTGAAAACCCTTTTATTAGTAATTTCTGCAGTTTCATATTTTTGCAATAAGTAAACACACACACACACACACACTCTCTCTCTCTCTCTCTCTCTCTCTCTCTCTCTCAGCACCTGGTGGTATTTAAAATTTCCTTCCCTCCTGCTGAGTTCGAATCGCCTCGAAATTTAAGATTGACATCTGCTGGTGACTTGGCCATCGCTGAGAGTTTATCCTTGTTTGTCATTTTATTACATTTTATCTAGGTTTGTAAGTTTGTAAAATTGCATACTACACATATAACAGGATAACAAATACTTGTTTGGCTTTTTATTCAACTTTCCTGGAAATTGATTAGCTATATATTTTTCTTAACTATTTATATGTTTTTTTTTACTTTGAGTAAATTCTTGATCCGTAAGCTTATTAATGTCGGGTTGTTTTTTTTTTTTTTTTTTTTTTTTTTTTTTTTTTTACAATACAAAGTTTAGATCTCAGTACTGGCTCTAGTTTCAAGGGAATCTTTGGGGGTAATGACTCGTATAAAGTATAGAAAATTTATATTCTTTATTTACCTTATATACGCATCAGTATAAGTTCATATTCAGTACACTCGCAAAATGCTGTGTAGGTTGCCATTGATATATCTTTATATTCAAAATCAGTCTACTAAATTCTCATAAAAAGCGTTTTTATCCTATCCACAATGCGTTTATATGTTTATTTGTAGTTCTTATGAAATTAATCCCTTTTTTTATCCATAATCAATTTTATATTATAATGTTTAGATTAAACAACTTTCCTAAAAAATTACCATAAATCACCAGGTAGACGAGAGTCTACCCTAATGATTTTAGTGGAAATGCCGAGAATTCTTTTACATTGTCTACCCGTAGTTAACCAGACTGACCAAGTTACCTTTGATACAGGTAAAATAACTATAGCTGTTCCGATTTCCCTCGGCTCTGTTTAATCTGCTTAATCCCAAAACAACGGAGGCGCCAGGTGAAACCTAGCGCCCGGAATATAAAGCTTAGAATGAAGGCGCTGATGAAAACCAAATTCAGGGAGATAAACCTTAGAATGAAAGTACCATTCTTATTCCAGCGAAAAGAAGTCCGGCCAGATAATTATAGTGGTTTTATTTAACCGGTTGTCCCCTCGCTGTGCGAAATACTCATCTCGCCCCATAAGTTCCTGTTTGGAGCTACGGGAAGATATTCGTACAATTTAAACACAAAGGAAATCCAGGTGAGATACCAATCACGGGGGAGTGGATAATCCGAGGCCGGTGTAGATGCCCTAAGGACTTGGGGCGATTGGCGTCCTGTATATATCCTTCCAGGATATATCCAGCCACATGGAACGACTGTTTTGTGTGTCCCATAAACATGTCTTAATCCCCAATTATTTATAGGGAACTCTCTCTCTCTCTCTCTCTCTCTCTCTCTCTCTCTCTCTCTCTCTCTCACAAAATTGTGTAAAATCTGTAAATAATTTTCCAAACCGATTAAGGATTTTATGGTGAGCTCGTGAAGTCATTTCGTATATCTATTTGGTCTAATCGCTAATTTGTTTATAAGTTCAAATGGTGTTTGGAAGCTTTTGTATACTATATAAATACATATGTATATGTATATATGTATATATGTATATATATATATCTATATATATATATACAGGATAGATAGATAGATTTCTTAAGGATCCCTCATATGCAATACATAGTATATATATATATATATATATACATACCCTATTGAATGGAGTAATGAGGACCCTGTACGTATGTTAAAATTCTTAGCGGTAATAAAGAGATGTAACGAGGCAAGTGTAAAAATGGCATAATTGTTCTTTACTGTATTTACTCTAACCTTATTCCCTTCTCTCCCGAGCCTTCCCCATATCTTGGGTGAAATGATCATACCCTAAATAAAGACCTTGATTAAGGAATAACTATTTCCTTTCGTTGAAAATTCCTTCTTTTACTTATCCTTCCAATAGGCTTTGAAGGATTACATATCCACCTCTGGGTTAGTTGTAAAGTAAAAATAACCTTGAGCTTTGTGATAATCCTTTTGATAATGTTCTAACCAATACTTGATTAATGTAGTATCATTGACAAACTGGTTATTATCCGTAGATTACATTCATCTCCTGTAATGCCTCTGTAAGCTGCTTATGTTGAGTTCCCTGGAAAAAGAGGAATTATGTGACTAAAGGAAACAAAGTCTGTGGAAATAATTGTTGGTTATTGTAATCGCCAACAACTAAAACCCTTTCTTACATTCAGCTATTCACTTTTCTATCAGCGGAGGCATCAGTTAATGGGCCCATGCTCCTTGAAAAGTATCTTCTATAAAATAGTATTTGTCAATGTATGCTAATTTTCCTCTATGCATTATTTGTCGATTAATGTTAACTATTATTCATAAATATCTGCTGCTTTAAACACTGTTTACTACATGCTAGGTTTGACAACTTTTAACCTGTTTTCTTCCCAAAACAATTTCTGCTCTTTTTTTTTTTTATTTTTTTTTTTTATTGATACTCGATGCTATTCATCAATTTGTTTTGGTTTTAATCGGCGGCGTCTTCTATTATCAGTGTCTACAAACTATTTGTTCATGGCTTCTTATCAGGTTTGCTGCTTTTGTTCCAGTATCTGGTTATATATCATCGTCATTTCCTCCTAGGTCTATTGACGCAAAGGGCTCAGCGAGCAGATTTCGCCAGTCGTTTTGATCTCTGTTTTAATTCATTACTACTTCTATCATCATCTCCGATTTCACACTTCGTAGTCCTCAGCCATGTAGGCCTGGCTTTCCAACTATTCTAGAGCCTTGTGGAGGCCAGTTGAAAGTTGGGTGAACTAATTTCTCTTTGGGTGTGTGAAGACCATGCCCAAACCATCTCCAGCTACCCCTCACCCTGATCTCATCCACATGTGGCACAAGAATAATCTCTTATAATTTAATTTCTAATCCAGACCTGCCATTTAACCACCAACATTCTTCTGAGGGGTTTGTTCTCAAATCTACAAAATCTGTTGTTGTTTCATTGTCAGACCATGACTCATGTCCATACAGTACTCTGATCTCACTAAACTGTTAAATAGCCTAATTTTTATATGTAATTTCAAGTGATTTGATTTTCCAATTTTACTTAACTTAGCAATTGCCTGATTGCTTTTTTTTAATCTTTCATTAAGCTCCAGTTCTAAAGACCCTGTATTTAGAGATCACAATTCCTAAATACTTGAATGATTCTACCCTCATTAATCCTTTCTCTTTCTATGATTTTTCCTCTTTCCATTGTAAATTCGTCCTCATCATCGCTGTCTTTCTTCTAAGTATCTTGATCCCAACGTCCTGTGATATATATATAATATATATATATATATGTGTGTGTGTGTGTGTGTGTATATATGTAAGTGATATGTATGTGTATGTATATGTATATATGTATGTATGTAAGTATATGGATGTATATGTATGTATATATGTATAGAAATGTATGTATATGTATATAAATAAATGTAAATGTATATAAATGTATATGTATATATATGTATGTATAGGTATATATACGTATGTATATGTATGTATACGTATGTATATGGCATATATACTCACAGATTCCATCTCGTAGAGACTACAATTTGTTGATTATATATATATATATATATATATATATATTTATATATATATATAATGTGTGTGTGTGTGTGGTGTGTGTGTGTGTGTATTGTATACTATACATTATATGAGAGAGAGAGAGAGAGAGAGAGAGAGCGAGAGAGAGAGAGAGAGATTCTGTGTAAACTTAGGCAGATAAACAGAAATAGTCATGAATATACCTGGGTTACACACAGAATTATCGACAACAATTAAACTTATTACCTATACGTAGTAAAGACGCCCAATTATCTTAATATTATCTATACGTAGTAAAGACGCCCAATTATCTTCATTAAGAGTATCCGTGATCCTATTTTTTATATTCTCATACCTTCTTTCTATAGACTTAGTTCTAGCTTTGCAATTTACTTTGAATATTTTGTTTTTGTTTGGCACAATATATCTTCAAAATATTAGATACTGTTGTTTGAGTGTCATACTTAATGAAAATATAAATTTGTGTTTCATAGTCTTCATAAGGATTTATCAAACAAATAGATGATAGTTTTGGTTATGAATGTGGAGCGACAGACTCCTTAATGACTGTTTTAATTGAGCCGTCTTTATGGAAACACACGCTGTTTGACATATTTATGCCCTGAGGTCAGCTTAACCAGGCCGTCTCTTAACGCCTGAGGTAGGATTTGGTAGGGCTGTAAAATAATTTCTGCCACGTTTAAGAAGAAACGTGTCATTTTATTGTTATTAAAAGTAAGGAAATTACGAGGGCATTTAATAATCGGCGAATATTTATTACAAATTAATTATATTTGCATAACTTATGCTGCCTCCATACACCATACAACGTGATGGTAATATTTGATATGACATCGCCGCTCCCCTCCAAACCCCTGCCTTATTCGCCTTTAAAGGTTTCAAGGTCGCTCATGATGGGGGAGGCAAGGGACAAAGACCTTCCCTAGAGCCCACCCAAGCTAGTACCAGGGAGGGCCAGGCAGTGGATGCTGATGACTCTGCAGATAGACCTATAGGCTCCCCCAAACCACCCAACCTTAGCTCACAAGGATGGTAAGGTTGCAGGCACTAATGGCACTAACGAGTCTGAGCGGGACTCGAACCCCCGACTGAGAAACACTAGGCAGAGACGCTACCAATCAGGCCACAGCAACCCTGATAGAGTATAGCATAGAATTTCGGTTACAAAATCCCCAAAAAAATCTCCAGAAAAAAAAAAAAAACTGTCATTCAAAACGAGCTATTATGTTGCTGTAACATCACTCCAGTCCAATATCATAATCAGATTAGCTTCGATGATCGAAGCATCATTGGTGTCAGGGGCTTCCGTTCAATAAAGAATCATTTGTGATCCACATTAGACGTCAACTCTAATGGCTTCCAAGAGACGGATGAGCCGCCTGATAGGGAAAATGGACCCTTAGCGGATTATGCCTTATAATGTCAGTTTCGTAAATTCGTACCACGGGGTTCCTGCTCAAGTCCTGTTTGGTCAGTATCAAAGGTTAGGGATGTTCATGTTTATTTGCCTTGTTGGTCTGTATGTAAGGTCATAAGTGTATGCGGACATGTATGTGAATATGTATATGTATATATATATATATATATATATGTGTGTGTGTGTGTGTGTATATATATATATATATATATATGTATATATATATATATATGTGTGTGGTGTGTGTATATTATAATATATATATATGTGTATATAATATATATATATGTATATATATATGTGTATATATATATGGTGTGTGTGTATATAATATATATATTATATATATATATGTATATATATATATATATATATATATACATATATATATACACACACAGTACGTATACGAAAATAATTATGTATACACATTGCATTTGTAAATATATTATACACATACATATATATATATATATATAGTGTGTATATATATATATATATATAAATGTCTATATATATATATATATATATATATAAATGTCTATATATATATATATATATATATATAATGTAAAATCAAGTAAAGATAAGCATTCCACCCTCGCGCGTGTGAAGATGGATTTAACCAAGGAAATATAAGCACTCCCAATTTTGACCAAGTGAAGATGGGCACCCCAAAAATTCTGTGGATAACGTAAAGATAATGACAAGTGTTGTTTTATAATTTTATTGTCGAACCAAATAAAATATAAATATCTTTAAAATGACTACGCCATTATATAGTTAACAATTATACTTAATGAATACATATTTCATGGATACACATAAAAATATAAATGAAGAATTTAATCAAACCAATATGTATTTGCAACTGTTTTAGAAAACCTATAGAAATTTGGCATTGTGGTTTATTTCGTTCCACAACAATTTGTTTAAGTAAGAGTACAACAATTTCCTTCTGTATCCGAGCATGCGTTTTATTCGTATTTTGTGTTTATTCCAATAACTCTCGATTGATTGTTTATGAACTCCGGTAGCTCTATCAACGAAATTTAACGAGTGATATACAGTATGATGAGCGAATCCTAGGTCCCTTTGAAATCGCAATATGCGCCCCACCGATCACTGTGAATGGTTGTTCCTGGCAAAACTACTTTCTTAATTATCGGTAATAGCGTTTCGGCATTACGCGAATAGACTATCTCCATATAAACCAAAGCTGGTGACGAAGATGGTCAACTTGTTATCCCAAATACTTAAATTGGATTCTGAGGAGCACGTCCTCTGTGGTGTTTTGGTTAGTGGCTGAAGCAAGACTCGTCAATTTGCACCGTTATTCCTGGCCCACCAAGTCTAATAGGGTTTTTTTTTTTTTTTTTCAAAATATTTCTCGTAAACTTTACGAAAAAAAACTGAACATATCAATGACTGTCTTTTTTGAAACAATAAAATACTGTGTGGTTTGCAATACACTCAAATCCTGACACCAGTAGGAAATACCTTCAATCCACTTTTGCAATGAAAGCTTTTATCGATAAAAAAATCGAATCTTTACGAATTGATTCGTAGTACTTGTATTTGGCGCAGTTTTTGACTAGGCACTTCCAGACGTATTTATCTTGAATTGAAGACCGTTTCGTCCACTTCATTAAACTTTTACATAGAGGACATTTTAGTTTTTTCCTCAGAAGATTCTTCTGCTCAGTTTATTGCAGGAACGGGTCTTCAACCACCAATGGCTTAATGATATGTTCATATAGAGAACGGTCCATGTTTAGAGGCTCTATATTTTATACTAAAGTAAAATGTAGAATTTTGCGACTACAAGACAAGAATTAAAACAAACGAAAGTTCAACGATCGACTATTTCCTCGAATAGGAAACTGTTTTACCTAACCAAAAGAAGCACTAATTTAACATTCTTAACAGAAACTAACTTGTTAAAGATTAGTATCTAATTATGTGTTTAGAAACAAAAACAAGCAATGATTTAACAATGAAAACTGAAAAAAAATCGTTAAAACATCGAGTATTTCTAAATAGAGCAAATAATAATAAGCACCCCCAATATGGACCAAGTAAAGATTACATATATATATATATACTATATCAATATCTATATAGATATATATATATATATATATATCTATATAGATATATATATATATATATATATCTATATAGATATATATATATATATATATATCTATATAGATATATATATATATATATATATCTATATAGATATATATATATATATATATATATCCTTTAAAAGTATTGTTGCTAAGAAGTTTTCCTTTTAGTTTTTTTAGAATGCATTGTTTAGGGAGGTTGAAACTCGCTCCTGAAAACATGCTTATAACCAGAAAGGTTTCCCTATCTCACTAATTCCTCAAACTTGGAACATTCGTATAGTGGGAAAATATATGTACTCCTGTATATGTGCTGGATCCTGGTATGGTGGTGCTTACACCATGCCTCAGAATTTATTTATAGCTTTCACACCACACACATCTGCTGAAATGTCATTTTTTTACTTGCATTGCATGAAATTTTAAAGGTCCTCGTGAATGGTTGAGGCAAAAGTTTTGGACGATGTCATAGAAATTGATTTTAAATGCATATGATCAGCGTCCCAATCCTATCCACTCAACTTAAGATCTAGGATAGGCAGAGAATGCTGCAGGTTAGTGTCTCCCAGGACCCACTAAGTGGGTCCTGGTGTCTCCCAAACCCGATAGCCATATATCACATAATTTAAGTTTGTGATTACCCTTGAACTTCCGATTTGCGACTCGGGAATACTTCAATTGACCCCACCAGGGGTCTACAACCGCTTTGCACTTTTTACTAAAGCATTTTCCAGGATGTAACTCTTATTACCCTTCCCTTGTCTGTCCTCAGTAATAATATTGACTTGATATGAATGGCTGCTACTGGCCGTAGGTGATATCCCCTTTCCCAAAAGGGGCTCAGAAACCTCTGCTGTACTTGCGCTTCTTTACCTTGGATTACGAGGGAAACTAATGTCGGTCCCTAGATAATTATCATGGTAGTATTAAGCTCGATCAACCTGATTTCCTGAATACATATATGTGTAGGGTATATATATATATATATATATATGTATGTATATGTATATGTATATATATGTATATGTATATATATATATATATATATATGTATATTTGTATGTATATATATGTATGTATATATATATGTGTATATATATATATATATATATATATGTATATATATACATATATATATATATATATATATATGTATATATATACATATATATATATATATATATATATGTATATATATACATATATATACATATATATATGTATATATATACATATATATATATATATATATATACTGTAGATCTGTGTATATATAATGGATATATATAGTATATATTTATATATCAGATACTTGGAACCTTACTTACCCTAGAACATAGCTAAATGCAACTCAAACAGCTGTTAAAAGAATAATGATGGAAATAACAATGGGTCATTCCTGTATTCTCCTGTACCATTGCGTTTGAATTTTTCTGCCGTTCTTGATTAGAATACTCAGGCTCCGACCATAATAAAGTTCAGTTGCATTCACGAGTGTCTCGCTTACAGCCTAACAGCTCGCCTGCACATTGGTGACCACCAGAGTGTTTAACTCCCTCCTACTTTCCCCCTCACTACCATGCCTTATTGTTTAATGATGCTGCCTTCAGACACTGACATTGCTATCAACGCCACCCCCTGAAACTACTGTCCTTCTCCAGCAGAGAAGCGCCTCGCCTGGTTCCAGCATACTAAAGTCCAGTTTCGTATTAAGGGCATGATTTGGTTAAGCACCAAAGCTGGTTACCTACTCGTACCATCCCCGGGGACACTTTCCTGGATATCTCCGATTGGCTGTGCCAGCAAGGGGACGCCTCCATGACGTACGAAGACCTCAAATCATTCTTCCTGGAGCAGTACTCGCCATCACTGGCTACCCATATATCGAAACTTTTTCAGCACTCAACAACCGTTGGGGGACCAAAAGGCAACGCTAGCCCTCAGGAAATAACCATTCTTTCTCGCCTGCAACCTGCCACGGACAGGTCCTCCTTGTGAAGGGAATATAATTCGTGCACTTTGGGTACGGCGCCTATCCGAACCTGTACGTGCTGCCATCCCCAGTGTCGATATTTTGCCCATGAAGGACCAGATGATCAAAGTCGACACCCTTCTGGACAGCCAGTTCACCACATTCCAGACCTCCATCAACGCCTCTACTACTGACGAAGTGGACAACTATTCAACTACGGCCAAATTTGATGTGAATGCGGTAGGGCATGGATACCCACCCCGTGATGTGCCGGAGCGGCAACAAAGCCACCCACCACCCATTTATGCCACCCCTCGCTTACGCCCCAACCACTGAACTCTTTAGCCACTTACCAACGCCCATCAGCCGCATTTATGGGCTGCTTTGAAGGAATGTGCGGAATGGTTGTCAGTGGCCATAAAACGTGTAAGTAGGCAATCGCTTGTGATGGTGGCCCTCCGTCCCTAATCTTTTCTTTTTTACATGATGCAGAAACAGGAATGTGATTTTTGGTTGACAAGGGTGCTTGCCATTCTCATTTGCCAATACCAACTCTCTAGAACATGGCATAGTCTGTCTAAATCTGCCGACATCCACCTTGTGGCTGTCAACGGATCTGCAATACCCACTCATGGTTATGAAATCCTCACATTATCGTTTGGAAGTTTCTTGTTGCTGACGTCACATTACCGATCCTTGGTGCGGATTTCCTATTACATTCCACTCCTGGTTGATGTAGCTCGCTGACGGTTAGTCAATGTGGATTCGTACTACTCAACGCCTCTCCAACCCACCACCCTCTGACTCGCTTTTCATATCATCGCAACACGAATGTCTACGCCCACCTCCCCACATCATACCCGGAAGTGTTCCATCCATAACTTCATCAAAAACCCACGGTTCTCACGAATCAGAGTGGGGAAGCTGTATCAGAAAGTAAGTGTCAGGAAGGAGGAGTTCCTCAGGGGAGTGTGCTGAGTGTAACCCTGTTTGCATTAGCAATTAATGGGATATCCTCAGCCATTCCCCGGGATGTTCTCTCAACATTATTTGTGGATAATCTCTCAATATCATTTGCTGGAGCTATAATGGCAATGTTTGATAGAAAAATACAACTCTTTTGACAAAATTATCCAGTGGGCCGATATTAATGGATTTAAGTTCCCGACAAGTTAAACTACTATTGTCCATTTTTGTCGTATCCGGGGAGTACATCCAGACCAGGATATATACATTAAAGGTCAACGGATACCATGTGCAAGTGAAGCTAAATTTTTAGGTTTGATATTTGATTGTAGGCTTACATGGGTTTCTCACTTAAAAGCGTTAAAAGCTAAATGTCTTGAGGCTCTGAATATTTTAAAAGTATTGTCCCATACATCAAGGGTTGCAGACCACAATACTATTTGAAATTATACAAGGCCTTGATTTATTCCAAAATC
>NC_090733.1:163308866-163313730 GCF_036898095.1 Palaemon carinicauda | reverse complement strand
GAAAATTGGGGTTAAGTTGAAAGGTAAAGTACACAGGACAGTTGTGAAACCGGCAATGATGTATGGAGTGGAGACGTGGGCAATAAAGAAGACAGAAGAGAAGAAGATGGATGTGGCAGAGATGAGAATGTTGAGATGGATGTGTGGGGTGACAAGTAGAGATAAGATACGGAATGAGATAATTAGGGGTACCACAGTAGTTAGAAAACTATCAGATAAGATCCAAGAAAGTAGACTGAGGTGGTATGGTCATGTCATGAGAAGAGATGAACAGTATATTGGGAGGAGAGTGATGGAAATGGAGGTACTGGGAATAAGAAGGAGAGGAAGACCAAAGCGAAGGTGGGTGGACTGTATCAAGGATGACCTTTGATCAAAGGGATTAACCGATAATGAGATGTGGGACAGAGGTAGATGGAGAAAGCTGACCAGAAACATCGACCCCACATAGAAGTGGGAAAAGATGCAGACAAAGAAGAATAAGAAGAAAAAGCCTTTGATACTGCACCAGCCAATTTTGTGGAGAGTCCTGCGTTATAATGGAATTCCTCTTAAATATGGGAATGAATTTGATTAACTAGGTTGGGCTCAAGGTAAATACAAGAAAGACAGATGATGAGAACGAAGTATGCAATGGAAGATGAAAAGTCATCGGAAGGAGAAAGGATTAATGAGGTAGAATAATTTAAGTATCTAGGAACTATGATCTCCAATATAGGGTCTTTAGAATTGGATTTTGGTGAAAGATTGAAAAAAGTAAATCAGACAATGGCTAGGTTAAGCAAAATTTGGAAACCAAATCGCCTGAAATTACATATATAAAATAAGGCTATATATTACTTTATACTTTAGTGGGATCTGTGTTACTATATGGACATAAGTTATGTTATGACAATGAAACAATCTCCAATAGATTTAGAAGATTTAAGAACAAAGCACACGGAAGGATATTGGTAGTTGAATGCACGACAGGATTAGAAATTAAGTTGTAGAACAGATTACTCGACTGCCATATATGAATGAGATCATGCTGAAGGTATATGGGGATAGTTTGGGCATGCTCTTCGCATTCACAAATTGAGATTATTTCACCGAACGTTTATCTGGGCTCCACATGGTACTAGAAGAGCTGGAAGACCCAGGCCTGCATGGCTGAGGACTATGAAGCGCTAAGTAACAGATGGTGAATGGAGAAGTATTGAATTAAAAGCTCAAGATAGAGACGACTGGCGAAATCTAACTGAGGCCCTTTGCGTCAATAGGCTTTGGAGGAGATGATGATGATGAATTGATATTCGATTTGCTTCCTTATAGCATTATTTTTTCACGATCTTTATCTCAATAAAACTTTCAGCGGTTAAATAAGATTTCTTTCCCTTTCTCTGCTACTTTTATCATTTATCCTAATTCGCTGTATCCTGTTATTCCATGTTATAACTCCCTCTCCTCCCCCAATTTGTTTTCATAACTAAAAGCTTATTCCTTCAGCTTCAGTCCCTGTTATCTTGTCCTTTTGCTCCAGTTCTCCTTCACCCCCTCGTGGGCCATCATGGAATCAAGTAAGAAGTTATATGACAATAATCCTTATGTAATTTCCAAATTGTTGAAACTCCTTGCAAATATTGATCATTGTTTTAAGTTGTGCATTAAGTATTTGCTAAGATTTTTTACATTTTCATTTACAAAAATACACCATATCTAGTTTCAATAAGCTAAGAGTACTAAGTATTTCCTTTTCAATACTACATTTCTCATTGATGCGTGTATATCTTGTTCCACTATGTTGGATATTCAAAGAGGTAGGCATCTTCTGTATTATTTCACAGAAATGGAGCTCAGATCCTATCCTTGTTGTAGCTCTTTTATGTTTAATAGTTTGTCTCTGATTTCTCGCTCTAGATTTTGAAAATCGTCGATTAGAGTCGTTATTTGAAGAATGTAGATATTTTTTTTTACACAGGTACTCGTGTACAGCAGTCAAATTTCTCAAGAAAATATATACATATCTGTGTCAATACGTTAGCCCTACTCATATGTTTAGATAATTTGCTTAGACATTCTATATATTGGACACCGAGATAAGACTGAAATAAAATTAAAAGATATATTTAAAAAACGCATTAATTGAGTCAAGGCAAGGCAGGCCAAACTTCTCTTTTATAGATAGGCCTAACTGAGGAGAAAGAAATATTTTGATGTGCTTCATAGGCGTAACAGTTATTTATATGAAAAAAGATTTATTCCTTAAAATGGTAAATACGTACCATTACTATATTAAGATGGTTAATGTGTGTACGCCGTCCTAAGTGTTTTATATTTATATGCAAACCTCATTAATGTTTTGGAAAATTTTTAACCATGAAAAATTCACAATAAACATTTCGAACTGTGTGATGTATAAGAAAACCTCCATAAAATTGTGGAAGCATTTTGATGATGAGAAAATTCCAGAAAGTTTTGAAAGATTTTCTACTGTCGTATGAAAAAATGACCGGAGTGGTTTGAAAGTATTTCGGGGATAAAAATTCTCCAGGTTTTGGAACCCTATCAAGTTTTAAAAGAATCTTCAGAAAGGTTTTGGACGTTTTAATTGAAAGAAAGCTACAAAAAGTTTTGAAAACCTCTTGAATATATAAAATGCTTCAGAAAATCTTGGAAACTTTTCAAGTGTATAAAACTTCCAAAATCTTTTGAAGGCATTTTTAAGTATAGGGAAAACTTCCAGGAACATTTGGACAACAACAATTAGCTGATACTTATCTGCATAAGGTTAAAAACATATCTTATCTCGTAGATGCATCTTGATGGTATTTGACAAAATATATAAGGTGACCTTTGACCCGAGAGGCCTTGGAGATGACCTGACCAGGTTCCCCGGAGGGAACAGCGCTCTGGAGGACGTCAGGGCGAGACCTCACGGTGGGAAAAGCTGTGTTTTTGTAAAGCCTTAGTGGGAATACGACTGTTTAATGTCCGGTAAAATGATGGGAAAGATTGTAATCGGGAATACGAGTTATAAAGGAACAAGTGTCTTTGCATTCCTCGGATGCTTTTCCTTTACTTTTTGAATTCATTTGATACCACCGAATCACAAGTTCTCTCTCTCTCTCTCTCTCTCTCTCTCTCTCTCTCTCTCTCTCTCTCTCTCTCTCTCTCTCTCTCTCATTTTAATTTCAAAGTAGGAATTTCCATCGTAAATTTCAGTGGCCAGTTCTTCTAATAGCCACATTCACTCTTTATTTTAGTAGGATGAGCGCCATTAGACAATACACACTCTCTCTCTCTCTCTCTCTCTCTCTCTCTCTCTCTCTCTCTCTCTCTCTCTCTCTCTCTCTCTCTCTCTCTCTCTCTCTCTCTTTTATATATATATATATATATATATATATATATATATATATATATATATATATATATATATATACATATATATATGTATGTATATGTAAATATCACCCACGAAATGCATTTAATACCGAATTCTATCTTGGGAAATACATATCCACTTGGAATTCATTTTATGGTAACAGCTTCTGGCCGTGTGGTGTGGTTCGAATCACCACACGGCCAGAAGCTGTTACCATAAAATGAATTCCAAGTGGATATGTATTTCCCAAGATAGAATTCGGTATTAAATGCATTTCGTGGGTGATATTTACATTAATTAAAATCACGTGTGCTTGTGATATATGTTCATGTATGTATATATATGTATATATACAGTATATGTATGTATAAATTATATATATAAATATGTATATATATATATATATATATATATATATATATATATAAATTATATATATTTATATATAATGTCTGTATATATATATATATATATATATATATATATATATATATATATATATATATATATAGTGTATATATATATATATTATATATAATGTATATGTATTATATATAATTATATATATATATATATATATATATATATATATATATATTGTGAAACTTTATCTTGACAAAACCATTGTTTTACAAATTACTATATTGTTTCCTTCGCTAATGCGCTGAAATTTTTGTTCGGTATTGAACAAATCATCCATACTTAACAGTAATGCGAAAAATTTTGAAGTTTCCGTATATTTGAGAGGTAATATGTACACACATTTCCAGAGAGAGAGAGAGAGAGAGAGAGAGAGAGAGAGAGAGAGAGAGAGAGAGAGAGAGAGAGAGAGAGAGAGAGCAGGCTGTAGCGTGTACATTGTTTTTTTTTTATATTACGAATATTCTGTGTATATTCTTATGTATTCACTACTGTTATGGGGAGAAAGAGAAGGAGCGTGAATGGGATTGATTGGGTTCAGTGGGGCTGGGGGAGGGATGCTAGATCCCGGAAGAGAGTAAAAGTTGATGTAATCAACACCCAACTTGCTCGGTTTTTTCTTATATTTTTATTAATTTGCTTAGTAAAACTCTCCTTCCCCAACTCTGATCAAAAGTTGAGTTGTACTGAAAAGCAAGGACACTAAATGGGAGGCCCGACAGAATTTTCCTTTAAAAACTTTCCCTAACATTTCCCCGTTTCCGATTACCTACAAGTTTCCCCCCCCCCAAACCCATGCTCTCTCTCTCTCTCTCTCTCTCTCTCTCTCTCTCTCTCTCTCTCTCTCTCTCCAGTTGATATGATTCCCTTTCTTCTGGACCCTTGGACCACGATTATATAGAAAAACAAAAGTGCCGATTTAACTTCGTTTGCTCTCTCTCTCTCTCTCTCTCTCTCTCTCTCTCTCTCTCTCTCTCTCTCTCTCTCTCTCTCTCTCTCGTCCTAATGAAGCTAACTTGTGTCGAGTTACCGAGCAACCTGACAAACCTTCGGCAGTGGTTATTTGACCGAACGTAGTCA
>NC_090733.1:163278866-163298866 GCF_036898095.1 Palaemon carinicauda | reverse complement strand
CTCTATATTTTGTACTAAAGCAAAATGTTGAATTTTGCGACTACTAGACAAGAATTAAAAATAACGAAAGTTCAACGATCGACTATTTTCTCAAATAGGAAACTGTTTTACTAACCAAAAGAAGAACTAATTTAACATTCTTAACAGAAACTAACTTGTTAAAGATTAGTATCTAATTATGTGTTTAGAAACAAAAACAAGCAATGATTTAACAATGAAAATTGAAAACAAATCGTTAAAACATCGGGTATTTCTAAATCAAGCAAGTAAAAATAAGCACCCCCAATATGGACCAAGTAAAGATATATATATATATATATATATATATATATATATATATATATATATATATATAAATTTCTACCTCATACTTGGGATCGAACGCTAGCCCCTTCTAATGAAAGGCCAGGTAGAAATTTATTTCTATTTGAACACGATGTTGTGTTGATATTTATCCATATATATATATATATATATATATATATATATATATATATATATATATATATATATATATATATATATATATATATATCCTTTAAAAGTATTGTTGCTAGGGAGTTTTTCCTTTTAGGTTTTGAGAATGCATTGTTTAGGGAGGTTGAAACTCACTCCTGAACACATGCTTATAACCAGAAAGGTTTCCCTATCTCACTAATTCCTCAAACTTCGAACATTCGTATCGTGGGAAAATATATGTACTCCTATATATGTGTTGGATCCTGGTACGGTGGTGCTTACACCATACCTTAGAATTTATTTATGGCTTTCACACCACGCACATCTGCTGAAATGTCATTTTTTACTGGCATTGCATGAAATTTTAGAGGTCCACGTGAACGGCTGAGGCAAAGTTTTGGATGATGTCCTAGAGATTGATGTTAAATGCACATGATCAGCGTCCCAATCCTATTCCATCAACTTAAGATCTAAGATAGACAGACAATGGCTGCAGGTTAGTGTCTCCCAGGACCTGGTGTCTCCCAAACCTGATAGCCATATATCACAATACTGTAAGTTTGTGTTTACCATTGAACTCCCGATTTGCGACTCGGCGAATAATTCTAATTGGCTCCCCACCAGAGTTCTACAACCGCTTTGCACTTTTTACTAAAGCATTTTCCAGAATGTAACTCTTATTACCCTTCCCTTAGCTGCCCTCAGTAATAATATTGACTTGATATGAATGGCTGCTGCTGGCCGTAGGTGATATCCCCTTTCCCAAAAGGGGCTCACAAACCTCTGCTGTACTTGCGCTTCTTTCCCTTGGATTACGAGGGAAACTAATGTCGGTCCCAAGACAATTATCATGGTAGTATTAAGCTCTGATCAACCTGATTTCCTAAATACATACATGTGTAGGGTATATATATATATATATATATATATATATATATATATGTATATATATATATATATATATATATATGTATATATATATATAATATATTTTATATATATACTGTAGATCTGTGTATGTGTGTATATATAAATGTGTATATATGTATATATATATGGATATATATGTATTATATATTTATATATCAGATACCTGGAACCTTACTTAACCCTTAGAACATAGCTAAATGCAACTCAAATAGCTGTTAAAAGAATAATGATGGAAGTAACACTTGTTCATTCCTGTATTCTCCTGCACATTGCGTTTGAATTTTTGTGCCGTTCTTGATTAGAATACTCAGGTTCCGACCATAATAAAGTTCAGTTGCATTCACGAGTGTGTCTCACTTACAGCCTAACAGCTCGCCTACTCATTGGTGACCACCAGTGTTTAACTCCCTCCTACTTTCCCCCTCACTGCCATGCCTTATTGTTTAATGATGCTGCCCTCAGACACTGACACTGCTATTAACGCCACACCCCTGAAACTACCGTCCTTCTCCAGCAGAGAAGCACTCGCCTGGTTCCAGCGTGCTAAAGTCCAGTTTCGTATTAAGGGCGTGATTCGGTTAAGCACCAAAGCTGGTTATCTACTCGCACCATTCCCGGGGTCACTTTCCTGGAAATCTCCGATTAGCTGTGCCAGCAAGGGGATACCTCCATGACGTACGAAGGCCTCAAATCATTCTTCCTGGAGCAGTACTCGCCATCACCGGCTACCCACATATCGAAACTCTTTGAGCACTCTCAACAACCGTTGGGGGACCAAAAGGTTACACTAGCCCTCAGGGAAATAACCATTCTTCCTCGCCCGAAACCTGCCGCTGACAGGTCCTCCTTGTGAAGGGAGTATAATTCGTGCACTTTGGGTACAGCGCCTATCCGAACCTGTACGTGCTGCCATCACCAATGTCGATATTTTGCCCATGAAGGACCGGATGACCAAAGTCGACACCCTTATGGACAGCCACTTCACCACCTTCCAGACCTCCATCAATGCCTCCACTACTGACGAAGTGGACAACCATTCAACTTCGGCCAAATTTGATGTGAATGCGGTAGGACACGGACACCCACCCCATGATGTGTCGGAGCGGCAACAAAGCCACCCACCACCCACTTATGCCACCCCTCGCTTACGCCCCAACCACCGAACTCTTCAGCCACTTAGCAATGCCCATTCGCCGCAGTTATGCTGCTACCATTCCAAATTTGGCACTGCTTTGAAGGAATGTGCGAATGGTTGTCAGTGGCCATAAAATGTGTAAGTAGGCAATCGCTTGTGATGGTGGTCCTCCGTCCCTAATCTTTTCTTTTTTACATGACGCAGAAACAGGTATGTGTTTTTGCTAGACAAGGGTGCTAGCCATTCTCATCTGCCAATACCACTCTAGAACATGGCATAGTCTGTCTAAATCTGCCGACATCCACCTTGTGGCTGTCAACGGATCTGCGATACCAACCCATGGTTATGAAACCCTCACATTATCGTTTGGAAGTTTCTTGTTGCTGACGTCACATTACCTATCCTAGGTGCGGATTTCCTATTACATTCCACCTCCTGGTTGATGTAGCTCACCGATGGTTAGTCAATGTGGATTCGTACTCCTCAACGCCTCTCCAACCCGCCACCCTCCGACCTTGCTTTCCACACCATCGCACCCACAAATGTCTACGCCCACCTCCCCACATCATACCCGGAAGTTTTCCATCCAGAACTTCGTCAAAAACCCACGGTTCTCACGAATCAGAGTGGGGGAAGCTCTATCAGAAAGTAAATGTCAGGAAGGAGGAGTTCCTCAGGGGAGTGTGCCGAGTGTAACTCTGTTTGACTAGCAATTAATGGGATATCCTCAGTCATTCCCCGGGATGTTCTCTCAGCATTATTTGTGGATGATCTCTCAATATCATTTCCTGGAGCTAGAATGGCAATGGTTGGGAGAAAAATACAACTCTCTTTTGACAAAATAATCCAATGGGCCAATATGAATGGATTTAAGTTCTTGACAAGTAAAACTACTATTGTCCATTTTTGTCGTATCCGGGGAGCACATCCAGACCCGGATATATACATTAAAAGTCAACGGATACCATGTGCAAGTGAAGCTAAATTTTTAGGTTTGATATTTGGTTGTAGGCTTACATGGGTTTCTCACTTAAAAGCGTTAAAAGCTAAATGTCTCGGGGCTCTGAATATTTTAAAAATTGTCCCATACATCATGGGGTGCAGACCACAATACTATTTTGAAATTATACAAGGCCTTGATTTTTTCCAAAATTAGTTATGGATGTGAAATATACTCCTCACCACCCCAAGCCAGTTAAAGATATTAGATTCTATACATCATGCGGGTATTAGATTGTCCACGAGCGTTTAGAACCTTACCTATTCCAAGTCTCCTTGTTGATGCTGGAGAGTTACCTCTTAGACCTTTACCGAATTTTTGCTATTATTCGGTATTGGTTTAGATTGCAAAGACTCCCTAATTCTTTAGCCTTTCAGACTGCAAGCCTTGTAAGTTGCTCAACATACTTTGAGTTGCACCCAAAATCTCCTCAACCTTATGGGTTTTGGATGAAACAATTTTTAAACAGTCTTGATATAATTAGAATTAAGGTGGTTCCATTTAAGGTATCATCAACGCCTCCATGGAAATTACCATAGATATCTTTTTGTAAATATTATATTGGAGTTAAGAAGAATATAACTGACTTAAAATCCAGGTCTCTTTTTATGGAACATGTTGAAGAACATAGGAGATCGACTTTTATATATACTGATGGCTCCAAATCTAATGCTGGCGTTGGATTTGGAGTACATAGTAATGGTTTTAATTGTAGAGGTGCACTTCCTCTAACAGCTTCAATATTTACTGCCGAACTGTATGGCATACTAACCGTTGTTGGGAAAATAGCGTTGGAAAAGTAGGGTAATTTTACCATTTTTAGTGATGCAAGGAGTGTACTAAAAGCTTTAGAAGTTTTTAATTCTAGTAACCCTCTAGTTTTAACCCTGGATAGGTACGCTCCTCGGACCCCCTTTTAAGGGTATACTCGGTCGCGCGCGACCTCGACACAAAAAAAAAAAAAATTCTTGAAAAATCTGTTTTTGCAGTAACCTTTTTTTTTTTGCCAAAAAAAAAAATCAATGAATGCTCAAAACTACTGTAAAGATAAATACTACTCATCTGCAGAAAAACTATTTATTATAAATATTTTAAAAAATTAAGTAGAAAAAAAACAAGACCTTACATAAAAATTCATAAAGAAAAAATTTATACATATATACACAAATCCTTTTAGGAATTGATTCTTGAATGTTTAGGACACATCTTGATGTATTTTGGATGAAGTCGGACCCATGGAGGTGAAGATCTGAAATGAGAAAAAAAGGGTAACTTTTTTTGGCCAAAACAATTTGTCCAAATTTCATGAATTTTTTTGGGTACCCAAATGAAATAGGAAGTGGCTAATTTTTTTTAGGGAATAAACATATGTTATCCTAAAATAGAAATATGTAAAAAAATCTTCATTATTTTGTAAATTACATTTATATCAGGGGCCATATCTAAAGGTCATTTTTTGAGTACTTAGAAATTTCGTAAAAAAATACATATATTTAATATATAATATGATATTTATGCAGGTAAAAATATACCAAAATATCACAAATTCTATAGAGAACAAGAATATATATAGATAGGGCAACTTACGCTTCGGATATGTCCACAAAATGGCCGCCAACCACACTGACTCAGACTCCCTTATCTGCCACCTGAAATGTAGGAAGGGTATGTCAATTTCAAGGTGTTATTTACTAATCTAATTATTGTATGGTGGGTTGCTGGATGATTGTCGATTATTTTACGACTATAAAATTAGAATTCTGACCCCAAAAAAAATTTTTGAAGGGAAATAAAATCCGAAAAAAAAAAATTGTAAAACAATATAATATTTTAGCTAAAATTTTTTTATGATATTCAATCAAAAAAGAAGTAAACAAAATTTTCCGACAAATAAACATCTGAATGAATCATTACTCTGTGATAGTTCCTTAGTACGTAGTAATTTTGAAAGAAATGGGAAAAAACGAAAAAAATGGCAATCACAGGAAAATCGAACACATACCTATATATACGCCATATCTGGCTAAAAATAAAGATAGGCATGGGTAGCCAGATCATCTAGAAACACTTTCCAACACTATAAAAATATAGGTTTTGCGACACTACTTGCCAATTCCTTACGGTAACATGACTAAGCAAAAAAATGCAAAACAAATAAAAAGGGGCACTCGATGAAAAATGGCAACGAGCTAATGGTGGGCATTTCAGAAAAAAAAATTTCAGCCACGTGCTAGGCAAACCATCAAGGCACATTTTCCGACAAATAAACATCTAAATGAATCATTACTCTGTGATAGTTCCTTAGTACGTAGTAATTTTGAAAGAAATGGGAAAAAACGAAAAAATGGCAATCACAGGAAAATCGAACACATACCTATATATACGCCATATCTGGCTAAAAATAAAGATAGGCATGGGTAGCCAGTACATCTAGAAACACTTTCCAACACTATAAAAATATAAGTTTTGTGACACTACTTGCCAATTCCTTACGGTAACATGACTAAGCAAAAAAATGCAAAACAAATAAAAAGGGGCACTCGCGGAAAAATGGCCAACATTCTAATATACGGCATCTCAGATAAAAAAAAAAGACATGCACGTAGTAGCCCAACCATCAAGACACACTTTCCAACAAATAAACATGAAAAAAAAATCACTACTATATGGCAATTCCTTACTACGTAGTAAATTTTTACAAATATTGAAAAAAAAACAGAAATTGGCAACCGCAGGAAAATACGCAACATACCAATATCTACGGCGTATCTGGCAAAAACAAAGTCACGCATGGGTAGCCAGATCATCTATACACACTTTCCAATGCTATAAAAATAAAAGTTTTGCGATACTATTTGCCAATTTCTCACGGAAAAATGACTTAGCTAAGAAATGAAAAAAACTTAAAAAGGGGCACTCGCGGAAAAATGGCCAACATTCTAATATACGGCATCTCAGATAAAAAAAAAGACATGCACGTGTTAGCCCAACCATCAAGGCATACTTTCTAACAAATAAACATGAAAAAAATCAATAATATATGGCAATTCCTTACTACGTAGTAAATTTTTACAAATATTGAAAAACAACAGAAATTGGCAACCGCAGGAAAATACCCCACATACCAATATCTACGGCGTATCTGACAAAAACAAAGTCACGCATGGGTAGCCAGATCATCTAGACACACTTTCCAACACTAAAAAAGCAAAAGTTTTGCGACACTATTTGGCAATTTCTTACGGAAAAATGACTTGGCCAAAAAATGAAAAAAACTGAAAAAGGGGCACTCGCGGTAAAATGGTCCTCGTGGTGATGAACGACATTTCAACTAAAAAAAAAATCATGCACATGGTAACCAAACCATCCACCAAGACTTTCCACAACTGATAACCTATACAAGTTGCACCATTCTACGACAATTTCATAATACGTAATAACTTTGATAATTATGCAACTTACCTTAGAAGGGTAAACTCGGTCGCGCTCGACCCCGACGCGTCTCAGAAATCTGGGAAGGAGTACAGCTACAGCGATGCACATCTGGACACTACTAGAGCGTGTAGGCGAGACACCGACTGCAGGTCGATCACCCACAAATTCAGTCACGGGGGTGAGTCACGTGAGAAAAAAATCTTTTGTTTTGACGCTCGGGGTCGCGGACGACCCACTGTACCGTTCCAGGGTTAAAGACTTTAGAATGGCTTTTTTATTATTGATAGGAGAGGGATAATGGTTCGATTTTGTTGGGTTCCAGCACATGTAGGTGTGTGTGGGAATGAGAAGGCAGATTCATGGGCGAAGAATGCAGTATCCGAGTTGCTGCCAAGAAGGTATCCCATTCCCTGTAATGACTTCCTACCTAAAATCAAGAAATTGCTTTGCAATAAATGGCAACTGCACTGAGATAGTCTAGATGGCAATAAAATGAAAGAAGTAACAAATGTCATATCTCCTTGGAGGTATGACATGATGCCCGAAAGTGGGAGACGTCTCTTTGTCGTCTCCGTATTGGTCACACTCGGTTGACACACGAGTTTCTGCTGAAGGGCCAACACCAACCGTATTGCGACGACTGTTTGGTTCCTCTAACAGCGGGGCATTTGTTGACCGAATGCCCCAATTATGATAACTTAAGGAATAGATATTTGTTTGAGGCTCGAGGTGAGGGTGGCAGGTTCATCCTTGCCAAGATTCTTGAACATGATGTGTCCTACTATGCAAGTGGCATTTTTAGATTTATTTCAGAAGCAGGTCTTCTGAAAACTATTTAACTTTTATAATGACATTTAACTTTCATGGTTTTAATTGAATATTCTTTTATTTTCTTATATATAGACCAAATGATATTCGCATAATGACCTTAGATGTCAGGATGACTGAACACTTTAAATCAATCAATCAATATCACAAATCAGGGTATTTGTCACCATATCAAGACGATAGTCCCCCCAGTGTTCGCCAGATTTATACGTCTGGCCCCGGATAGTTTGGATGCCACAAAACAAACCTTCGCCAAAATGGAAGAAATGGACCTTTGCCAAAAGGCCTCAAGCCCATAGTAGTCAACCTTACAAATTGTCCTGAAGAAAGATAGACACTCTACGTACATGTGGGGATTACAGGCGCCTGAACAAGCAGACCACAATACTATTTTGAAATTATACAAGGCCTTGATTTTTTCCAAAATTAGTTATGGATGTGAAATATACTCCTCACTACCCCAAGCCAGTTAAAGATATTAGATTCAATACATCATGCGGGTATTAGATTGTCCACGAGCGTTTAGAACCTTACCTATTCCAAGTCTCCTTGTTGATGCTGGAGAGTTACCTCTTAGACCTTTACCGAATTTTTGCTATTATTCGGTATTGGTTTAGATTGCAAAGACTCCCTAATTCTTTAGCCTTTCAGACTGCAAGCCTTGTAAGTTGCTCAACATACTTTGAGTTGCACCCAAAATCTCCTCAACCTTATGGGTTTTGGATGAAACAATTTTTAAACAGTCTTGATATAATTAGAATTAAGGTGGTTCCATTTAAGGTATCATCAACGCCTCCATGGAAATTACCATAGATATCTTTTTGTAAATATTATATTGGAGTTAAGAAGAATATAACTGACTTAAAATCCAGGTCTCTTTTTATGGAACATGTTGAAGAACATAGGAGATCGACTTTTATATATACTGATGGCTCCAAATCTAATGCTGGCGTTGGATTTGGAGTACATAGTAATGGTTTTAATTGTAGAGGTGCACTTCCTCTAACAGCTTCAATATTTACTGCCGAACTGTATGGCATACTAACCGTTGTTGGGAAAATAGCGTTGGAAAAGTAGGGTAATTTTACCATTTTTAGTGATGCAAGGAGTGTACTAAAAGCTTTAGAAGTTTTTAATTCTAGTAACCCTCTAGTTTTAACCCTGGATAGGTACGCTCCTCGGACCCCCTTTTAAGGGTATACTCGGTCGCGCGCGACCCCGACACAAAAAAAAAAAAAAATCTTGAAAAATCTGTTTTTGCAGTAACCTTTTTTTTTTTGCCAAAAAAAAATTCAATGAATGCTCAAAACTACTGTAAAGATAAATACTACTCATCTGCAGAAAAACTATTTATTATAAATATTTTAAAAAATTAAGTAGAAAAAAAACAAGACTACATAAAAATTCATAAAGAAAAAATTTATACATATATACACAAATCCTTTTAGGAATTGATTCTTGAATGTTTAGGACACATCTTGATGTATTTTGGATGAAGTCGGACCCATGGAGGTGAAGATCTGAAATGAGAAAAAAAGGGTAACTTTTTTTGGCCAAAACAATTTGTCCAAATTTCATGAATTTTTTTGGGTACCCAAATGAAATAGGAAGTGGCTAATTTTTTTTAGGGAATAAACATATGTTATCCTAAAATAGAAATATGTAAAAAAATCTTCATTATTTTGTAAATTACATTTATATCAGGGGCCATATATAAAGGTCATTTTTTGAGTACTTAGAAATTTCGTAAAAAAATACATATATTTAATATATAATATGATATTTATGCAGGTAATAATATACCAAAATATCACAAATTCTATAGGGAACAAGAATATATATAGATAGGGCAACTTACGCTTCGGATATGTCCACAAAATGGCCGCCAACCACACTGACTCAGACTCCCTTATCTGCCACCTGAAATGTAGGAAGGGTATGTCAATTTCAAGGTGTTATTTACTAATCTAATTATTGTATGGTGGGTTGCTGGATGATTGTCGATTATTTTACGACTATAAAATTAGAATTCTGACCCCAAAAAAAATTTTTGAAGGGAAATAAAATCCGAAAAAAAAAATTGTAAAACAATATAATATTTTAGCTAAAATTTTTTTATGATATTCAATCAAAAAAGAAGTAAACAAAATTTTCCGACAAATAAACATCTGAATGAATTATTACTCTGTGATAGTTCCTTAGTACGTAGTAATTTTGAAAGAAATGGGAAAAAACGAAAAAAATGGCAATCACAGGAAAATCGAACACATACCTATATATACGCCATATCTGGCTAAAAATAAAGATAGGCATGGGTAGCCAGATCATCTAGAAACACTTTCCAACACTATAAAAATATAGGTTTTGCGACACTACTTGCCAATTCCTTACGGTAACATGACTAAGCAAAAAAATGCAAAACAAATAAAAAGGGGCACTCGATGAAAAATGGCAACGAGCTAATGGTGGGCATTTCAGGAAAAAAAAATTTCAGCCACGTGCTAGGCAAACCATCAAGGCACATTTTCCGACAAATAAACATCTAAATGAATCATTACTCTGTGATAGTTCCTTAGTACGTAGTAATTTTGAAAGAAATGGGAAAAAACGAAAAAATGGCAATCACAGGAAAATCGAACACATACCTATATATACGCCATATCTGGCTAAAAATAAAGATAGGCATGGGTAGCCAGATCATCTAGAAACACTTTCCAACACTATAAAAATATAAGTTTTGTGACACTACTTGCCAATTCCTTACGGTAACATGACTAAGCAAAAAAATGCAAAACAAATAAAAAGGGGCACTCGCGGAAAAATGGCCAACATTCTAATATACGGCATCTCAGATAAAAAAAAAAGACATGCACGTAGTAGCCCAACCATCAAGACACACTTTCCAACAAATAAACATGAAAAAAAAATCACTACTATATGGCAATTCCTTACTACGTAGTAAATTTTTACAAATATTGAAAAAAAAACAGAAATTGGCAACCGCAGGAAAATACGCAACATACCAATATCTACGGCGTATCTGGCAAAAACAAAGTCACGCATGGGTAGCCAGATCATCTATACACACTTTCCAATGCTATAAAAATAAAAGTTTTGCGATACTATTTGCCAATTTCTCACGGAAAAATGACTTAGCCAAGAAATGAAAAAAACTTAAAAAGGGGCACTCGCGGAAAAATGGCCAACATTCTAATATACGGCATCTCAGATAAAAAAAAAGACATGCACGTGTTAGCCCAACCATCAAGGCATACTTTCTAACAAATAAACATGAAAAAAATCAATAATATATGGCAATTCCTTACTACGTAGTAAATTTTTACAAATATTGAAAAAAAACAGAAATTGGCAACCGCAGGAAAATACCCCACATACCAATATCTACGGCGTATCTGACAAAAACAAAGTCACGCATGGGTAGCCAGATCATCTAGACACACTTTCCAACACTAAAAAAGCAAAAGTTTTGCGACACTATTTGGCAATTTCTTACGGAAAAATGACTTGGCCAAAAAATGAAAAAAACTGAAAAAGGGGCACTCGCGGTAAAATGGTCCTCGTGGTGATGAACGACATTTCAACTAAAAAAAAAATCATGCACATGGTAACCAAACCATCCACCAAGACTTTCCACAACTGATAACCTATACAAGTTGCACCATTCTACGACAATTTCATAATACGTAATAACTTTGATAATTATGCAACTTACCTTAGAAGGGTAAACTCGGTCGCGCTCGACCCCGACGCGTCTCAGAAATCTGGGAAGGAGTACAGCTACAGCGATGCACATCTGGACACTACTAGAGCGTGTAGGCGAGACACCGACTGCAGGTCGATCACCCACAAATTCAGTCACGGGGGTGAGTCACGTGAGAAAAAAATCTTTTGTTTTGACGCTCGGGGTCGCGGACGACCCACTGTACCGTTCCAGGGTTAAAGACTTTAGAATGGCTTTTTTATTATTGATAGGAGAGGGATAATGGTTCGATTTTGTTGGGTTCCAGCACATGTAGGTGTGTGTGGGAATGAGAAGGCAGATTCATGGGCGAAGAATGCAGTATCCGAGTTGCTGCCAAGAAGGTATCCCATTCCCTGTAATGACTTCCTACCTAAAATCAAGAAATTGCTTTGCAATAAATGGCAACTGCACTGAGATAGTCTAGATGGCAATAAAATGAAAGAAGTAACAAATGTCATATCTCCTTGGAGGTATGACATGATGCCCGAAAGTGGGAGACGTCTCTTTGTCGTCTCCGTATTGGTCACACTCGGTTGACACACGAGTTTCTGCTGAAGGGCCAACACCAACCGTATTGCGACGACTGTTTGGTTCCTCTAACAGCGGGGCATTTGTTGACCGAATGCCCCAATTATGATAACTTAAGGAATAGATATTTGTTTGAGGCTCGAGGTGAGGGTGGCAGGTTCATCCTTGCCAAGATTCTTGAACATGATGTGTCCTACTATGCAAGTGGCATTTTTAGATTTATTTCAGAAGCAGGTCTTCTGAAAACTATTTAACTTTTATAATGACATTTAACTTTCATGGTTTTAATTGAATATTCTTTTATTTTCTTATATATAGACCAAATGATATTCGCATAATGACCTTAGATGTCAGGATGACTGAACACTTTAAATCAATCAATCAATATCACAAATCAGGGTATTTGTCACCATATCAAGACGATAGTCCCCCCAGTGTTCGCCAGATTTATACGTCTGGCCCCGGATAGTTTGGATGCCACAAAACAAACCTTCGCCAAAATGGAAGAAATGGACCTTTGCCAAAAGGCCTCAAGCCCATAGTAGTCAACCTTACAAATTGTCCTGAAGAAAGATAGACACTCTACGTACATGTGGGGATTACAGGCGCCTGAACAAGCAGACCACAATACTATTTTGAAATTATACAAGGCCTTGATTTTTTCCAAAATTAGTTATGGATGTGAAATATACTCCTCACTACCCCAAGCCAGTTAAAGATATTAGATTCAATACATCATGCGGGTATTAGATTGTCCACGAGCGTTTAGAACCTTACCTATTCCAAGTCTCCTTGTTGATGCTGGAGAGTTACCTCTTAGACCTTTACCGAATTTTTGCTATTATTCGGTATTGGTTTAGATTGCAAAGACTCCCTAATTCTTTAGCCTTTCAGACTGCAAGCCTTGTAAGTTGCTCAACATACTTTGAGTTGCACCCAAAATCTCCTCAACCTTATGGGTTTTGGATGAAACAATTTTTAAACAGTCTTGATATAATTAGAATTAAGGTGGTTCCATTTAAGGTATCATCAACGCCTCCATGGAAATTACCATAGATATCTTTTTGTAAATATTATATTGGAGTTAAGAAGAATATAACTGACTTAAAATCCAGGTCTCTTTTTATGGAACATGTTGAAGAACATAGGAGATCGACTTTTATATATACTGATGGCTCCAAATCTAATGCTGGCGTTGGATTTGGAGTACATAGTAATGGTTTTAATTGTAGAGGTGCACTTCCTCTAACAGCTTCAATATTTACTGCCGAACTGTATGGCATACTAACCGTTGTTGGGAAAATAGCGTTGGAAAAGTAGGGTAATTTTACCATTTTTAGTGATGCAAGGAGTGTACTAAAAGCTTTAGAAGTTTTTAATTCTAGTAACCCTCTAGTTTTAACCCTGGATAGGTACGCTCCTCGGACCCCCTTTTAAGGGTATACTCGGTCGCGCGCGACCCCGACACAAAAAAAAAAAAAATTCTTGAAAAATCTGTTTTTGCAGTAACCTTTTTTTTTTTGCCAAAAAAAAATTCAATGAATGCTCAAAACTACTGTAAAGATAAATACTACTCATCTGCAGAAAAACTATTTATTATAAATATTTTAAAAAATTAAGTAGAAAAAAAACAAGACCTTACATAAAAATTCATAAAGAAAAAATTTATACATATATACACAAATCCTTTTAGGAATTGATTCTTGAATGTTTAGGACACATCTTGATGTATTTTGGATGAAGTCGGACCCATGGAGGTGAAGATCTGAAATGAGAAAAAAAGGGTAACTTTTTTTGGCCAAAACAATTTGTCCAAATTTCATGAATTTTTTTGGGTACCCAAATGAAATAGGAAGTGGCTAATTTTTTTTAGGGAATAAACATATGTTATCCTAAAATAGAAATATGTAAAAAAATCTTCATTATTTTGTAAATTACATTTATATCAGGGGCCATATCTAAAGGTCATTTTTTGAGTACTTAGAAATTTCGTAAAAAAATACATATATTTAATATATAATATGATATTTATGCAGGTAATAATATACCACAATATCACAAATTCTATAGGGAACAAGAATATATATAGATAGGGCAACTTACGCTTCGGATATGTCCACAAAATGGCCGCCAACCACACTGACTCAGACTCCCTTATCTGCCACCTGAAATGTAGGAAGGGTATGTCAATTTCAAGGTGTTATTTACTAATCTAATTATTGTATGGTGGGTTGCTGGATGATTGTCGATTATTTTACGACTATAAAATTAGAATTCTGACCCCAAAAACAATTTTTGAAGGGAAATAAAATCCGAAAAAAAAAATTGTAAAACAATATAATATTTTAGCTAAAATTTTTTTATGATATTCAATCAAAAAAGAAGTAAACAAAATTTTCCGACAAATAAACATCTGAATGAATCATTACTCTGTGATAGTTCCTTAGTACGTAGTAATTTTGAAAGAAATGGGAAAAAACGAAAAAAATGGCAATCACAGGAAAATCGAACACATACCTATATATACGCCATATCTGGCTAAAAATAAAGATAGGCATGGGTAGCCAGATCATCTAGAAACACTTTCCAACACTATAAAAATATAGGTTTTGCGACACTACTTGCCAATTCCTTACGGTAACATGACTAAGCAAAAAAATGCAAAACAAATAAAAAGGGGCACTCGATGAAAAATGGCAACGAGCTAATGGTGGGCATTTCAGAAAAAAAAAAATTTCAGCCACGTGCTAGGCAAACCATCAAGGCACATTTTCCGACAAATAAACATCTAAATGAATCATTACTCTGTGATAGTTCCTTAGTACGTAGTAATTTTGAAAGAAATGGGAAAAAACGAAAAAATGGCAATCACAGGAAAATCGAACACATACCTATATATACGCCATATCTGGCTAAAAATAAAGATAGGCATGGGTAGCCAGATCATCTAGAAACACTTTCCAACACTATAAAAATATAAGTTTTGTGACACTACTTGCCAATTCCTTACGGTAACATGACTAAGCAAAAAAATGCAAAACAAATAAAAAGGGGCACTCGCGGAAAAATGGCCAACATTCTAATATACGGCATCTCAGATAAAAAAATAAGACATGCACGTAGTAGCCCAACCATCAAGACACACTTTCCAACAAATAAACATGAAAAAAAAATCACTACTATATGGCAATTCCTTACTACGTAGTAAATTTTTACAAATATTGAAAAAAAAAACAGAAATTGGCAACCGCAGGAAAATACGCAACATACCAATATCTACGGCGTATCTGGCAAAAACAAAGTCACGCATGGGTAGCCAGATCATCTATACACACTTTCCAATGCTATAAAAATAAAAGTTTTGCGATACTATTTGCCAATTTCTCACGGAAAAATGACTTAGCCAAGAAATGAAAAAAAACTTAAAAAGGGGCACTCGCGGAAAAATGGCCAACATTCTAATATACGGCATCTCAGATAAAAAAAAAGACATGCACGTGTTAGCCCAACCATCAAGGCATACTTTCTAACAAATAAACATGAAAAAAATCAATAATATATGGCAATTCCTTACTACGTAGTAAATTTTTACAAATATTGAAAAAAAACAGAAATTGGCAACCGCAGGAAAATACCCCACATACCAATATCTACGGCGTATCTGACAAAAACAAAGTCACGCATGGGTAGCCAGATCATCTAGACACACTTTCCAACACTAAAAAAGCAAAAGTTTTGCGACACTATTTGGCAATTTCTTACGGAAAAATGACTTGGCCAAAAAATGAAAAAAACTGAAAAAGGGGCACTCGCGGTAAAATGGTCCTCGTGGTGATGAACGACATTTCAACTAAAAAAAAAATCATGCACATGGTAACCAAACCATCCACCAAGACTTTCCACAACTGATAACCTATACAAGTTGCACCATTCTACGACAATTTCATAATACGTAATAACTTTGATAATTATGCAACTTACCTTAGAAGGGTAAACTCGGTCGCGCTCGACCCCGACGCGTCTCAGAAATCTGGGAAGGAGTACAGCTACAGCGATGCACATCTGGACACTACTAGAGCGTGTAGGCGAGACACCGACTGCAGGTCGATCACCCACAAATTCAGTCACGGGGGTGAGTCACGTGAGAAAAAAATCTTTTGTTTTGACGCTCGGGGTCGCGGACGACCCACTGTACCGTTCCAGGGTTAAAGACTTTAGAATGGCTTTTTTATTATTGATAGGAGAGGGATAATGGTTCGATTTTGTTGGGTTCCAGCACATGTAGGTGTGTGTGGGAATGAGAAGGCAGATTCATGGGCGAAGAATGCAGTATCCGAGTTGCTGCCAAGAAGGTATCCCATTCCCTGTAATGACTTCCTACCTAAAATCAAGAAATTGCTTTGCAATAAATGGCAACTGCACTGAGATAGTCTAGATGGCAATAAAATGAAAGAAGTAACAAATGTCATATCTCCTTGGAGGTATGACATGATGCCCGAAAGTGGGAGACGTCTCTTTGTCGTCTCCGTATTGGTCACACTCGGTTGACACACGAGTTTCTGCTGAAGGGCCAACACCAACCGTATTGCGACGACTGTTTGGTTCCTCTAACAGCGGGGCATTTGTTGACCGAATGCCCCAATTATGATAACTTAAGGAATAGATATTTGTTTGAGGCTCGAGGTGAGGGTGGCAGGTTCATCCTTGCCAAGATTCTTGAACATGATGTGTCCTACTATGCAAGTGGCATTTTTAGATTTATTTCAGAAGCAGGTCTTCTGAAAACTATTTAACTTTTATAATGACATTTAACTTTCATGGTTTTAATTGAATATTCTTTTATTTTCTTATATATAGACCAAATGATATTCGCATAATGACCTTAGATGTCAGGATGCCTGAACACTTTAAATCAATCAATCAATATCACAAATCAGGGTATTTGTCACCATATCAAGACGATAGTCCCCCCAGTGTTCGCCAGATTTATACGTCTGGCCCCGGATAGTTTGGATGCCACAAAACAAACCTTCGCCAAAATGGAAGAAATGGACCTTTGCCAAAAGGCCTCAAGCCCATCGTAGTCAACCTTACAAATTGTCCTGAAGAAAGATAGACACTCTACGTACATGTGGGGATTACAGGCGCCTGAACAAGCAGACAGAACCAGATCATTACCCCCTCCCAAACATCGTCAACATGACCTACTTGCACCAAGCAAAGGTTTTCTCCATGCTCGACCTCCTGAAGTGTTATTATTAAATGCCCAAGACTACCATCACCACCCCCTTTGGTACATTCACAGTCAATTACTCCTGTTTTAGCCTTCATAATGCTGGGGCCACTTTTTAACGTCTCATGGATGGCATTTTAGGGGACCTCCCCAACTGTGTATGTTACGGGGAAGACATACTTCTGTGCTCTTCCTCCAAAGAGGAACAGCTCCGTCATCTACGCATCGTGCTCGACTATCTACAACAGAATGGCTTTGTAGTTCGGTGCAACAAGTATACCTCTGGTGCCAATGAAGTACCGTTCTTAGGGTGCCACATCACTACTGAAGGAGTCCATCTCCTCCCTGAGAAGGTAGCAGCTGTTCAGAACTTCTCCATGCCCTCGACCATCAAAGCTATGCAAGAATTCTTGGGCATGATCTGCTATTATCGCCATTTCCTGCCAGCCATCGCCACCTTTCGTGCTCCCCTCTATGCCTCCTTAAAAGGGCAAGCCAAAAGACCCTAAATGGGGTCCCCTTCAAGAAGCAACCTTCTGCAATACAAAGAATGCCCTATCAAACACTTCTGCTCTCTGATTTTTCCTATGCCACATTCACCTCTCCTTCTCTCCGCCGATGCCAGCGATGTCATTATTGGGGCAGCCCTCGAGCAGGTGGTCCACGGCTCGCCACCCTCCCATTGGCGTTTTTCAGTAGAAAACTATCCAAGGTGGAATCCAGCCACTCTAACTTCGATCGTGAATTGCTGGCGGTGCACTTGGCTGTCCGTCACTTTCGCAATAAGGAAGGTACGCCCTTTGTTATTTGCACGGACCACATGCCTCTGATGCACGCCTTCACTTGACATTCTGATACCTGGACCGCCCGTCAACGCTGACATCTCTCCGCCATGGGTGAATACAACTAGACCCTTCAGCATGTCCCTGGGAAAACAAATACTGTTACTGATCCCCTGTCAAGAAACACATTTGCTGCCATTCACCTGGGATTGGATTACAACACCTTGGCAGAAGCCTAACATCCATCCATTCGTTATGGCCCCTCTCGACGACTCCATCACCCTCCTCTGTGACGTCAGTACTGGTAGACTGGTAGACCTAAACCCTGGATACCTTCTCCCATCCGCCGACAGGTGTTTGATTTCATTCATGGCCTTTCACATCCTTCATACTGTTCTATTGCACAGCTACTGAAGACAAAGTTAATTTGGCATGGCATTACTAAAGATGCCAAGGATTGGTTCCACGCCTGTACTTCATGCCAAACCTCAAAAGTACATCAACACTTGAATTCAGAAGTGGGCACCTTTCATCAACCTCAGCGGTGTTTTGCCCACATTCACATCGATGTTCTAGGTCCCCTACCCCCATCATAAGGCTATTGTTACCTGTTTACCGTCATCGACTGTTCCACTCGTCGGCTTGAAGCCATTCCCATGTAAACTGCAACGTCCACCTGCCTTACTCTCAGGATGGATATTGAGATTTGGTATCCCTGAGCATATTACTTCCGACAAGGGTACCACTTTCACCTCTCAATTATTAGCACATCTCCTGTGTATCGCCTTTCATCAGACAACTTCATACAACCCTGCTGCCAATGGTATGGTTGAACGTTTTCACTGTAACCTCAAAGCGGCTTTGTTGTCCTGCTGCAAGGACTCCAACTCATTAACCCAGCTTCCCTGGGTCCTACTGGGACTAAGGACCACCCGTAAAGATGCCCTGGATGTCTCGGCAGCTGACATGGTGTATGGTGACCTGTGGGTCGTCCCTGCCGAATTTTTCCATCTGCAACCACCTCCGACAATCTTCAGCTCCTACGTCACATTGTGGGAAAATTTACGCCATGCTGTCAGAATTACAAGCCCCCAATTAAGAAACACTTACTGACCTTTCCTTGTGATCCATTGTACACTGAAAGCATTCCTCCCCAACATATGTGGCAAAGAAGACTGTCTCCATTGATTGCCTAAAATCTGCATATCTCCTGCCAGATGACCTGCTACATTACGTCTCTCAAGAGCAGGGCACCCTAATTCGCACGTAAGTTTTTTTTTTTTTTTTTTTTTTTTTTAAGGGGGGGGGGAGACATGTACCGCACGTGTATCACACACGCTCGTACTCTGTGATGGTATTTCTTATTTCTCTTATATTGTCGATATCGCTCTTCGCTCTCACTGATAACTTGCTCATTCTTGTATTTTCTTGCACCGCTGTATTTGAATTTTTGTTCCGTTCTTGATTGGAACGGCTTGTATAAATATTCAAGCTGCGACCAAATGAAGTTCAGTTGCATTCGCGAGAGTTGCTCAGTTACAATTTAACAGCTCGCCGGCACAAGAGCAAACTAAAGTAAAGGATATTCTAACATGTAAGAAAAAGAAATGGACATGGGCAAAACACATAGTGGGGATGACAGATACTAAATGTACATTAAAAATAATAGAATGGGTCCCTGGAGATTGCAAAAGAAGAAGGGGAAGGGAGAAAAGCTACAACCCTGGTTGGAAAAGCAGAATGTTTTAAGCCCAAGCGCTCGAACAGGGAAAGTTGCCCAGTGAGGAAGAAAATGAGAGAGTAGCAAATAAGCTATAAATAAGGTATATCTAAAAGTAGGAAGTATTTTAAGATCGGTAGCAACGTTAAAATAGGTCAGTCCTTTATAAACTATACAAGGAGACTTG
>NC_090733.1:163266366-163271366 GCF_036898095.1 Palaemon carinicauda | reverse complement strand
AGGTGGGTAATGTTAACGTTAATCCTTTGAGGTGAATTAATGGCTCTATCCTCCTAGATTTTCTTTTATATATAAAAATAACATTAGTAAGTGAAGTAAGCAATATATGGAAGAATAGAAGGCTGTAGGAATTTTGAAAAGTCGACGAAAGTATTGTCAATTATGAAGGTCTTTGATTTCAAGCTCCTAGGAAAAAAACAAATAGTTGGCGAATTTTTCCTTGTCTAGATTTTTATTTCAGAGTTTTGGATTATTTAAGAATGATTTCACGAAAGATTTTTTTTTTGAGTGTTTACCTTATTTTTGGTTTTTTTTTCTCTAGCAACGTGTTAGGTTTGGGATTAATTTGAAATTATATTTTAAACGAAGCGTTTTTGGTTTTGCAATTTTTATGATTATTTCTTGTACTAAGGTATTTTCGTTTTACATTCAGAAATTATTTCCTATATAAGAGGTTTTGGTTTGTTTAGGAAAATTTTTTCGAACAGCGTCCTTATAAATTCTAAATCACGTTTCATTGTAGATTTCAATTGAAAGTAATTTATAAGAGGTTTTCTATTAGCATCTCCTCTTTTTGAAACATTATACTCAAGAAAGCAGAAATTCCCATTTTCTTTAAAGTCTGAAATAAAATAAAACGCAGACACTTGAGAGTAAAATGCAAATTTTATACTACAAGGGACTATTATAAGCAAAGTAAATGTTGAAAACATACCTTCACACGAAAAATACCTCATTAGTTTTGAATAATAACAAACCACTTCTGGAACTGTCGTCTTTGTTTACGAAGGACGTAAACAAAAGAAAATTTATTTTCGATTTTTTTTGCTCTAACGTAATCGTAACGACAGACACATTGCAGATCACCCTCTCTCTCTCTCTCTCTCTCTCTCTCTCTCTCTCTCTCTCTCTCTCTCTCTCTCTTAACACCATCAGCATCTGCTTCGCAGGCTGTCAGATGCATGTCGTTCGCATCTCCGTAATGAGGTTTGCAATAATAACGCTCTTCCTCGAGACTCTTCATTAAGGAGGTAAAAGGACAATGGGCTGGTCTTCTTCTTTTCGTCTTCTCGCTTTTGTTAACTTAAGTTTGTTTATGGTGTTTCCTTTCATATTTCAACTTCCAATGTTTTACAACAACGGGGTGAGACTGAGAACCGTTTTATTATTATTATTATTATTATTATTATTATTATTGTTGTTGTTGTTGTTGTTGTTGTTGTTGTTGTTGTCATTATTATTATTATTATTATTATTATTATAAGCTTAGCTACAGCCCTGAATGGAAACGCAGGATGCTATAAGTTCCAAGGGCTCCAATAGGGAAAAATGGTCCAGTGAGGAAAGGAAATAAGTAATCTACGAAAGAATTAATGAGCAATTAATATAAAATATTTCAAGATCAGTAACAATGTTAAAATAGATCTCACACACATACAGTCTAAATAGAGACTTATTTCAGACTTTTCAACATAAAAACATTCATTGAAAATATGTGCCTAATGATGAAGGCATGATTGTTTGAATTAACTGCATATGTAGTATTATGTAGAGGACGGGACTGTCGGGGAAGATCCGAATGCAAAGAATGATCGGAATTATGACATCTATGCAACGGGCATAAAGAACTAACTGAGCGATGGTGCTAGAGTTTAGTATCTACATCAGGAAAAAGAAATTTATTAGCCCGCAAGTTCCTGTCCCAAAAATTAAGATGAGGTTCAGCAGATGAAGACCATACAGGAGAACTACTCGAACCTACCTTGAGGAACACCAGATATCACATTCCTATACTCTTTATGGTGCCCATTAATAACATCTCATTGCAATCTATAACTCAAAAATTCAATAACGATGCTCAGAAAAGATCCACCAACTCTCAACTGTTTGAGTTTAAAATACAAGGTCCTCATGATTAACATGGTCAAGGGGTTATTGTAGCCTGTTGGTAATTTCTCTGTCTGGGGATCGACAGACTGGGGATTGAGTATCGCTCAAACTCGTTAGTTCCTTTGGTGTCTGCAACCTCACCATCCTTGTGAGGTAAGGATAGGGCGTTTGGGAGAGCCTATAGGTCTATCTGCTGATTCATCAGCAGCCATTAATCGGGTGGAGAAGGGCTTGGGCTATGTATATATGGTCAGTCTTAGGGCATTATCCTGCTTGCTAGGGCAATGTCACTTACCTCTGCCATTCGTGAACGGCATTTAAACCTTCAAACCTTTATAAGGCAGCTCTAAAATCGAAGCGTATCATACAGACTTCCTGACCATAATCAAGGGATTTCTGTACATTGGGATGTTGTAAGAAGGACATCACATGCTCCAATGCCTTTACAAAAGCTAAATTACAAACTAGGTAACCGATGATTACCTTCAGCATACCTATTTTGACGTTTTAACAAATGATGCTAAAAAACTTTAGATAATATGGGAGTTATGGAAATGGGTGGTAATCAGCTCGGCTAGAACTGCTGTAAACACATTTACTTAGTGGAGTAAAGTTTCCAATTCTGCAACAAGTGCTGAAAGAACTCGCTAACTTGCTGAAATCAACAAACAACTCGGGAGCAAATAAATTGGCAGTCTTTATAAGATGAAAAGCTTAAATACCATTTGGGTCTACACTCCCATAAGCATCAGTCCATTAAGAGAGTTAAGTTTTAGTTTCACAGCACAGAAAAGCTAAACCAGTTAGTTTAGGCACGGGAAAACAGGAATGATGAAGATCAAGTTTCTTATTACTCTGCTTATTGTTAAACACATCAGCAAAGTGGGTTGCCTTTTCCTTTGGACAATGAGTGACAGAGCCTTCTGATTTAAGTAAAGGATAAATTGATAAGTCTACACCAAAGATTACAGATTTAAGGGTAATCCACCACTGATGTTCCTGGATTGTCCCAGAACGTGTTTCTTTTATTGTTAAATTGTATTCTCTTATAGTTGAAGCATAAACTCTGAGAAACACTCTTAGTTGAGTATAGTCATTCTAAGTCAAATCTGATCTGTTATTCTTCCAAAGATGATAGGTCTCCTGCTTCTACAAATAAGCAAGTCTACAATCATCATTGAACCCGTGGTTGATTTTCACACTGTACTGTATTTTAGCTCCTAAGAAGGGATATGCCTAGTAACTATGTTGACCAGTTTTTCATTCAAACGAACACGCTCAACTCTTTCATTAAATTGTGACCATTCCAATCTGTTTGGGATTTTATATATACTGTATCTTACCCGAGTATGACTCGTCAGGAACAGGCTACGTAGTCTCAACTACTAATGAAATTAAGGCATGATCAGATTTCCCAACTGGGAAACCAATCGTACTTGTTATAATGCCAGGAGACTCTGCGTATACTAGGACCAAGCAGTTACCAGACCTGTGATTAGCTTCACTTATGATTTGCTCACTGCCTGATTCAGAGGCAGAGTCCTAAGCTGTTAAGCAATGGCGATCAGTAGGAGAAACATAATTTAACAACTCCTATTGGCGAATAATAAAATCACTAACAAAAAACAAAAGAGGCCTTTCTATCTTCATCTTGTATTTTATCCATAATGGTAAGAAGACAATCAATCATAGTCATCCAAGTCTGGATTCCGGTAGATCAAACACAAATAGAAGTTGTTATGCCTGCCACAAAATTTGCCTGAATTTCATTACATCCATATTTATAGCAGGACTCATAGAAGCAAGGTACTCGGTCCTATTATAGGAATTGCACCCCGTTTCAGAATTATTTGTTTTTTTTAAACTTGTAATAAGGAGCCCAGATGAAGGCCTTATTCGAGAAACCCAAGTTTCTGGGCACGATTAAATATCATACTGTCCGTAGGCAACTGCAAGATCTTGAATATTGGCATGCAGTCCACGACAACACTGGCGAAGTCCAGGTCGTACTAGACAAGACAAGAATTAAAAACAATAAAAAATTCATCATACTTAAAAACAAACTTAACAATAATATTAACAAAAACAATATGTACAGAGATATATGTAAATTGACTTATACAACCCATAAACTAAACATAAAATTATTCAACATGGCGGAGCCGATACACCATACAATGCTAAGTACAGTACCCTCAAGGATAACGACTTCAACTGAAGGGAGGGCTGTAATGATGTTTTTTTTAAATTAATACCTATGAGGAAGATAAAGAAACAGATAAGGAAAAGACAATTTGTTGATAAACCACCAGTCATTCATGGACCTTCTAATAGGCCGGACCAACACACTATTTCAAAGAAAGCAAGAGGAGGAGAAAACAGTTAAGAGTAGTGTGCTTGAGTGTACCCGCAAGGAGAGAACTCCAACCCAAGACAGTGGAAGACCATCGTGCAAAGGCTATGGCACTACCAAAGACTAGAGGACAATGGTTTGATTTTGGTGTGCCCTAGAAACCTGCTTTCCATGGCTAAAGAGTCTCTTCTACACTTACCAAGTGGAAAGTAGGCACTGACCAATTACAGTGTAGTACTTAACCCAATGAGTGAAGAGTTATCCCAGTGTTGTTAAGTGTATGAGGAAACAGTATAATGTGTAACCTATTCAGTGTAATTGTATGTCGAAGAGTAGTTTTGTTTGAGAGGTATATTTGGCGGTTTTAGAATGCCCGAGCTAGGAAAAATTGTTATTCATGTACAGATTTTACAGTACATATACTCATATATAAATATATATATATATATATATATATATATATATATATGTTTAATTAATGTGTTTATGTATGTATGCATGTAAAAAAATGGAAATAATCATATTCCATCATCTTGAAATTCATGTCAATTTTAATAGTGTGCAAGTTACTTAAGTATTAGATTATTTCACTACTTATTCCAACTCACAAATATATTAATACAAATTATATCATCACCATCTGCCGTAACTAGTCTGCAATGTATATGTATATATATATATATATATATATATATATATATATATATATATATATATGTGTGTGTGTGTGTGTATCAGCATTCATACAAAGCTTATC
>NC_090733.1:163241366-163256366 GCF_036898095.1 Palaemon carinicauda | reverse complement strand
TCGGTGGCATTCTTCACAATTCCAAAGTCATGGTTCAATGTTAATGCCATTTAATTGTTATTATTATTATTATTATTATTATTATTATTATTATTATTATTATTATTATAGTTGTTGTTGTTGATGATGATGATATTTGAGACAAGACCCTTATTAGTAGTATTTTTATTATATTATTATAATTATATTATTATTATTATTATGATTATTTTTATTATTTCCTAATAAGCTTACATTAACAGTATCAAATCAATAGGACGTTGAAGAGTCTAGTTAATTGTAAAATTCTTCGGAATGAAAGTCTAGTACTTATACAAATAAGAACTATATTTTCTCTATCTCTTTCAGACCTTTGCATTATTCTTTCAAGAAGAAAAAAATTCTCTTATTGCGGTCCTGTTTCGATAAGCATTTCTCCAGCATCACTTCCTCCCTCAATTATTGTGATCCTAAAAAAAATAAATGTTATTAATTTATTTTAACTGGGACCCCAATAGGATAGCATTGTAATACCCATATTTTGCCCCTTGATATGGGAACAAGACACAGAAGGGATAAGGGAAAATCGAGATTAATCAAGGAACGAAGGTGAAATACAAATTCTCGAAATTAGAGTAATTGATGATGGACTTCAGATAATTGTATTAAATAAAAAGTAATTAAAGGTTTCACGATTGTATTTTTTTACACACATTTTTTCATCATCCGCTTATTAAGTTATTAAGATATCCCCCCAAGAAAGGTTATATGAACCAAAAAGATTTTTTTATATTGAACTTTCTCGACTTGTATCTCCGAAGTACGCGACCCTGTCCCATGGGGTATTATTCTCACAAGCTGCTCGATGCCCACATGTTAAACATTTTAATTATGCGACAATTAATGGTTGAAGTTTCCCCCTAAACGTCTCAATTTGACAGCAGGAAATATTAGGTCAGGCCAATTACTACGACCCTGATGGGCCTTCGTCATTTCGTCGGTGTGTCTTGGCTTCTCGTATGTTGTGCCTAGTGTCGAGTCTGCAGTTTTTTACTGTCGTATTTATTTTATTTTCGTTTTAATTAAAGGCAAACATTGTGGGTGGGATGATGTATTTCATGAAGATTTTTTAAAGTTTTTAGATCGCGGAAGGTCTTTTGATGATTTTATTTATTTTACTCTCTCTCTCTCTCTCTCTCTCTCTCTCTCTCTCTCTCTCTCTCTCTCTCTCTTAGACCGCCCACAAAGATCAGCTAATGTTGACTAATTTCCTTTGGTTATAGTCTGAAAATTTAATTTATAATGTATGATATATCTTACTTGAAGTCGATTAATTTATAATGTATGATATATCTTACTTGAAGTCGATTAATTTATAATGTATGATATATCTTACTTGAAGTCGATTGTTAAAAATATATAGATTAAGTTTCATCATCATCATCATCGTCTCCTCCTACTTCTATTGACGCATAGGGCCTCGGTTAGATTTCAGCAGTAGTCTCTATCTTGAGCTTTTAAATTAATACTTCTCCATTCACGCTTCATAGTTCTCTGCCGTGTAGGCCGGGGTTTTTCAACTCTTCTAGTGGTCAGTTAGAGAACGCGAAGAGCAAGCCCAAACCATGTCCATCAATCCCTCACCATGATCTCGACCACATATGGCACTCGAGTAACTTCTCTTGTAGTTTCATATCTAATATTTTCCTAGTATTCAACTCCCAATATTCTTCTGGGGGCTTATATTTTAAATCTACAAAATCTGTTGGATAATTTTTCATTGTCATACCACTACTCATGTCCATACAGTAACACCTATCTTACTAATCAGATATATACCCTGAATTTTATATGTAATTTCATGCGATAAGATTTCCAAATTTTACTCCACATAGGCGTTGTCTGATTTGCTTTTTTAAATCTTTCATTAAACACCAGTTCTAAATACCATGTATTATAGATCATGGTTCCTAAATATTTAAGCGATTCTACTTCATTAATCCTTCCTCCTTCCAATGTTATTTCATCCATGGAATATTCCATTCTCATCATCTCTGTATTTCTGCTATTTATCTTGAGCCCAACCTCGTGTAATATTTCATGCATTTTGGCAAGCAAGCATTGCAAATTCTATGGTGTTCTGCTAATAAGGACGGCATAATTAGCATAATCTAGGTCAGCTAATTTCTTATTACCAATCCACTACAATTCTTTTCCACCCTTCCCAACTGTTCTGTGTATTACAAAATCCATGAGGAGGATAAATAACATAGGTGACAACACATTCCCTTGCAATAATCATCTGTTAACAGGAAATTCATTTGATAGGACCCTACTACCAATAACCTTGCACTTTCAGTGTTCATGAACAAACTTCATAAAATTTACATATTTAACAGGAAATTCATAATAACATAGGACTCTCCACAAAATTAGACAGTGCACACGATCAAAGGCCTTTTTTATAGGTCACAAGTACCATCAAAAGTGGATTTCTATATTCTACGCATTGCTCTACAACATATCTTAATATGAAAAATTGGTCAGTACAATTTGTACCTTTTCCAAATCCTGGTTGTTCATCCCTCAGCTTTTCATCAATCTTTCTCTCTAGTCTCTTTAGAATAAGCATACTATGTATTTTCATGACAACTGACGTAAGTGTGATGCCTCTGTAATTATTCCAATCAGTCAGGTTTTTTTTTCTTCTTCACAACAACACACTTAACTCCCTTTCATCAGGTTTTGCCTCTGCACGTCACATTCTACAAAATAATCTTGTGAGTATTCTGGGAGTCACTTTATTTTTGGCCAATATCACCTCAGCACTTATTCCATCGTATCCAAGGTTTTTCCATCTCTTTGAGTTTTTTAATGATAGCTACGACTTTAAATACACGGAATTCATTCATGGGTGTATCAAGGTCTTCCTCAGCTTCAGATATATCAATCAAATTATTCTCTCCTTATCTTTTATTCATGACATCACTAAAGTGTTCCATTCAACGTTGCCTTTCTTCATCTTCTATTGTTATAGCAGACCATCTCTCTTTTTGATGGGTATATGCTTCTCCTTTGCCAACGTGGAAATCTCATTAATAATTCTTTGAGCAATTCTTACGCCATAGCCACTCCCTGATTTTCTGTCTAAATATTCTCTCCAGATTCTGGCGTATAATTTGACCTCGCTATCAATACTCTACCTAGCATGCTCTACCTTCTAATTTTCATTACTTTCTCGAAAACTTTCAACAATTAATTTCTGTCTTTGCCTCCTTTTTATAGTATCCAATTATCATTTGATATCCATGGCTTTCTTGTGGATGCATATCCCAAAACTTCACTACCAATGACTGATAAATGTTATTAATATCACACCATTCTTCATTAATTGTGTACTCTTCGTCTCTTAAAGTAAGACTGCAAATCGATTCCTATATTCAGTTGCAAAGGTTTCTGTTCTCATCTTCTTGAAACTTAGTTGGATCAAACCTATGTATTCTATCTACATTTTGGTTAGGTGATTACAGTTTTAATTTCAGTGTGGTAATGAGAAGCTGGTGATCGCCACCAATATCTGCACATATATAGCTTCTTAATTTCTCGGTCCTCCTCCTCTCATCATTAATGGCTATGTGATCTATTTAAATTTTGTTATTGCGACATGGTGAAGTCCATGTATATTTGTGGAGGTCCTAATGTTGGAAAAGAGTACCTCCTATAACAAGATTGTTTGTTGAACAGAAACTTATAAAATGTGCTCCATTTTAATTTGTAATTTCACCAATACCTCAACACCCATCACATTATCTATACCTTGATTATTCCTTCCAACTTTAGCATTGAAGTCACCTTTCACAATTTTCAGATCTCTCTCTGGGATATCGTCTATAACACTCTGCAGTTATTCAAAGTATTCAACACTAATTGTTCAGTGGATACTTTTCTTTTGGGAAACGCAGAAGAGACAATTTAGCTATTGTAAGCAACCCTTCTAGGAGGACACTCCAAAATAAAACCATTGCTTCCTAGTCTTGGGTAGTGTCATAGCCTCTCTACCATGGTTTTCCACTGTTCTCTTGCTTGAGGGTACACTCGAGCACGCTATTCAATCTTATTTATATTCATATTTTGAAGTTTTTATAATTTATACATGATAGGTTTATGTTAATGTTGTTGTTGTTCTTAAACTTCTCTTGTAGTTTTTCTTATTTCCTTTCCTAACTGTTGGAGGATTTGATAATAATAATAATAATAATAATAATAATAGTGATTGTAATAATAATAGTGTTGCTAGGCTGTTTTTATTTTGTAAAAGATTAATAAGTGATGTATGAGAGTAATAGTGATCTACATTTTATCTCTCTGAAGAATCCGCCATATGTTGGGGATAAGCATTAATGTCTGTATATATATATATATATATATATATATATATATATATATATATATATATATATATATATGTCGTGTTGAAATAACACGAAAGCGCTCGGTACTCCTTTTATTTTTCCTGTGGTCTTGGCTGAATATATATATATATATATATATATATATATATATATATATATATATATGTATATATATATATATGTATATATATACATATATATATATATGTATATATATACATATATATATATATGTATATATATACATATATATATGTATATATATACATATATATATATATATATATATATATATATATATATATATATATATATATATGTATATATATATATATACACACACATGCTGTATCCCTCTCTGAGTGACTGGGTGAAAAGGTTTGTGTATATCGCCATAATCAGCAATGTTGTAGTAGTCAAGGCCACGCATACTAGGTTGCTTTGCTGCGAGCGATCAGACTACTAACGTGGTGATGAAATGACCAAACCCCAGACATCAAAAAGGGTCCTGTATGAGGACATTGTCCTCCAATGGATTAGAAACAGCATCATTTGTTGTTGCTGTTGTATATACTGTACACGCAGACATTCACACACGTGTATATATATATATATATATATATATATATATATATATATATATATATATATATATATATATTTATACTTATGAAGCTGGTCTACATGAGTAGATTGTTTTATTCACGTACTTCATTTGTGTATTTAAGAGATGTATAGCCAGCTCGTAAGGCGAGGTCCACTCATGTAGGATAAAGTAAATGTATGTAAATTACTTAAGACTGTCGTCATTCATTTTGCTGTATTTTCATTTCAGTAAAGTATATGTAAATTCCATGTTTTTTTTAATGAATTAATTTTCATCTCGCATAGTTTGGTTACGAAGTCTTATATAACATTATTAAAAGGTATGTATGACACACACGAGGTATGAACGCTAGGGATTGCACCACGGTTCCGCTTGGTTGGAAAATGCATGAAGGTTCTAGACTAAAGTTATACTTTTTTTTTTTTTTAATGATACGAGAGGAGGTGGGTGGAGTTAGCTGAGAGTTGCCCTCATCAGACGACGATAGAACCATACTTCAAACTGCCAAGTTTGACAACATTGACGCCGTAGACCCGCCCAGACCATGGGCCCACGCTTCGAGGATGCATTAACGAAATTTCTAGAATGACTTGGGATGAGATATAAGGGACCCTATTGCTCTGGAGAGAGAGAGAGAGAGATCCAGCCTGACCATCCGAAAGAGCCAACGTCCGACAGTCCTCTCACCAGCATCTATCCACCCACTATGTATTTCCTCTCAAATGTTAACAGTGTTTTCTCTTAAACATTTTTAGTGTATAGTGTTTGTTGAAACGTTTGATAATTTTGATTTTGAAAGAAGTGAAGTGTATTTGCGAGTACAGTATATATTGTGAAATTTATTAATTTTTATGCCTGGCTCTCTGTGATTTGGTTAAACAGTGAAGTGCATTTATTTTTGCTTAACCTTTCGGTAACCTTGTGTCAGCCCAAAGGTCTAAGACTAACAGTTAATTATATTCAAGGGTAATAATGGTTTAGTTCTTATAGTGTTAAGTGTCAATTTTCTTCATTAATTGTCAAAATTGAATATTTTCAAAAATAAATTTATAGTGAAACAAGTGATTGTATTATTCTTGAAGTGTAATTTTGTCTTAAGTGTAAGGGTTAGTTCAAATATGAATATTTCGAGTGATTTATTTTTAGTATTATTTTTTATAGAATGTATATATTTTTGCAAGTGTGTACTATTTTGATCACCAGTAATTAACTCGGTAACTTTCTCATATACCCTGACTAAGAACCGAAGTAAGATGTTGGTTTTAGAATAGTTTCCGTTAAAAGTAAAGTAATCACCCAGTGAGTGTAACCTATAGAGACCTTTAGATGTTCTGTGTTCATATATATTAACGTCTGGGAGTTGCGTATTAATGTCAGAGCTCGGAGGTATACTCTTGTGTATCAGATTATGCAATATAAAGCAGGTGAGTTTTAGAGCTTGGGAATTTGTGTATTTCTCTAGTTGTAATTATAATTATATATATATATATATATATATATATATATATATATATATATATATATATATATATAGTCATCTAATATATTTGGGACTGCAAGTTGTGTTAAAAAATTTATATTATTTCAACATTTGCGTCATTCCATTTTATTCTTTCCTGTCACATATTCCCACTTTTATCTTGTGCCGGTTACATTAACATATTTGAGCCGGACAATTTGCAGGTACTTGGCAATGCCGTCGGATGAACACCTCTCCAAGGACATTATCTCTCTCTCTCTCTCTCTCTCTCTCTCTCTCTCTCTCTCTCTCTCTCTCTCTCTCTCTCACACACGTATGAAAATTTACTGTAATCATTAACATGGGGCTAATCTTTACCTTTTGAAAGGAAAAAGAATAGATTGAAAACTAATCTCAATTTATCTGTACGGTCGAACCGTGGCCCGGGTAAACACTTTTGACAATTACTCCAAAATGCGAGGGATTTAATATGGTAAGATGTTTGGCTTAATATTTAAAAAAAAAAAATTAAAGTAACATGAGCTAGCGACAAAATTTTCACTCTCACAAGTATATATATAATATAAAATATATATATATATATATATATATATATATATATATATATATATATATATATATATTCATACATATATATATATATATATTCATACATATATATATTATATATATATATATATATATATATATATATATAACGGATTTTGAGCGAAGCGAAAAATCTATTTTTGGGTGAGATGGTCATGTCGTCCTGATGGAAGTTCCTATAGGGTAGCTTCCTAGGGTATATTACAACTACGGCGATATTCCCAGAGAATTTACCTTAAGGTACCCAGAATTCTAACTCCTGGAGCGAATATCCCTAATGGAAGGGATATCGCGACATATCAGAGGACGTATTCTTGACACGCCACATGGCAATCTGCACCCCAAACAGAGATAACACATCGAAGGGGTCAATTGGCAAGAAAACGAAAACGAGAAGAAAAAGGGGGAGCCGCTCCCAAGGCTCCCTCTTCTCCCGTTTCGTAAGCGTGCCTGGCGCCAATCCTGGCGCCATCTGTATTCCTTGTAGCGATACACGAGGTGCTACAGATACTGTATGTAGGGAGGGGTCCTACAGCCCTTTCATAGAAAGGGAAGGGCGGGTCCATCAGGACGACATGGCCATCTCACCCAAAAATAGATTTTTCGCTTCGCTCAAAATCCGTTTTTTGGGCTCAAGCCATGTCGTCCTGATGGAAGTATACCAGAGCATTACTGTATCTGTGGATTCTCAGAACGTGCCGTACTCCCCGGAGGTAATTTTTCCCGGTCGACTAGACCTAGAGACCTAAGATGTTACCGTTATACATCTTTTCAACTAACCATAAACCATGTTAGAGCTTCCTGCCCCCTACAGGGACGAGTCCTACTAGACTCTGGAAAAGTCTCGAAGAGTACATATACCTATGTATGAATACCAGGCAAGCCAATATAGTGGTCTCACCCTATATTAAGTAAAGCATAGTTTGTAAAGAACCACTGCGTCAATATGAAATATCGACCAGTTCTCCGCACAATACTTGTATTGGACAAAGGTTTATATCCGCATAGGAGGAAACTTGTAAATCCGCCACCGTCCCCTTATGGGATGGAGTCCTCCCGTTAAGGGAAAGCATAAACCAAATCAACATAGCTTGCATAAAGGAACAATCTATTAGAATTATCCCAGATAAAGTACATAGAATGAATGCTCAATTATACCAATAAATTGACACAGGTGAAGGAGACGCAAGGTTCTCAAGAACAAGTTTATTGACAGACAATAAATAGACAGGTTAACAACAATTTTATATATATATATATATATATATATATATATATATATATATATATATATATATATATATAAGAAGAGGATAACCCAAAACTTTAAGCATAAGTATGATAGTAAACAGAACTTGTTTATCTGAAAGAAAAAACATTATTGCCACTTTTAAGATACCGAGGTATCAAAGTCATAAAAGTCCGTATTACAAATCAATCACATTAGCGTTAGAAACGCTCGGCACACATGTCTGCACTTATGCTAGGTTCACCTTTGGAAATAGAACAGTCTACGTGGGCAACTCAGTGCCCTCACTTAGTTTGTAGTACAGTATGTAACTACACACTCACCCTGGAATTAATCGTCCCAATTAAAACCACTGTTCCTCGCAGAGTTAAACAGTAGGGTTAACGACGCGACCCACTGCTACCACAGATCTCTTTAGTTCCTCTACTTGCTTCGCATAGTGGCGAAAGAACACTCTGGAAGACTTCCAGCCAGTGTATGAACGGAGATGTTCAAAATCCATACAATTAAAGAAATTTAAGGATGAGGCAACTTTCCTCGGATCGTGACCTGCGGGTGTACTGTCAGGATCCGCTCTGCGAATAAAATATGTGATTTTCGCTCTGAGTTGATTCAGAGATAAATTTGAGCCTGATGTTTCTCCCCTGAATAGTTGACCACCCTTGAAGTCTGAAGTTCTACGAAGATAGACCTTTAGGCATTCTACTGGACATAGAGATGCATCTTCTTTCAGAGGGCAGATTCTCCAGGGACCCCACCTGTTGGTGGGTAACTCATTCTTGGCGAGAAACGTAGGATCCGGAAACAGGTTCAGTTCTCCCCCATCCAGGAACTGAACACGACCTGCCTCTCTCGAGAGGGCTACAATCTCACTAACCCTGGCCCCGGACGCGAGTGCAAATAGGAAAATAACTTTTTGTGTCAAATCCTTTAACGCACACTCCTCATTGCTCAACAGAGAAGCGAAATGAAGAATTTTTTCTAAAGACCATGAAATGGGCTTTGGAGGTGCTGAAGGTCTGAGCCTAGCGCAGGCTTTCGGAACTTTATTAAAGATCTCGTTACCGAGGTCGACCTGGAAGGCATATAGAATGGGTCTTGTCAAAGCAGACTTACACGCCGAAATCGTGTTAGCTGCCAACCCTTGACCATGGAGGTGGATGAAGAAAGGTAAGCAGAAGTCTGTCGAGATCTCCTGCGGATTCTTCGCCTTGACAAAGGCCACCCATTTTCTCCAAGATGACTCATATTGCCTTCAAGTAGATTTGCACTTATATTCCTCTAGGAAGTCTATGCTGGCTTTCGAAATCCCGAAACGCTTTCTCACCGCTAGGGAGAGAAAATCATGAGCTGCAGGGTCCGGGTTTTCTGTAATGAAGCGCAGACAGTCAACTTCTGGACTCGCTGGGTCAGAACTGGATCTGGTAGCGGTAGAAACTTCAACCGTAGTTACAATGCCAGGGGGAACCACACGCTGTTCGGCCACTTGTGGGCCACTATTGCCGCTACCCCCTTGAAGGATCTCAGTTTGTTGAGGACCCTCAACAGAAGGTTGTGATGAGGGAACAGATAAATCGTGGACCATCTGTTCCAGTCGAGGGACATCGCGTCCACTGCTTCCGCTAAGGGGTCCTCGTACGGGGACACGTACAGGGGCAACTTCTTGTTGTCTTTCGTCGCAAAGAGGTCTATCTGCAGTTCTGGGACTTGATTCAGAATGAAGGAGAATGATCCTGCGTCTAAGGACCATTCCGACTCTATCGGTGTGAACCTGGATAGAGCGTCCGCTGTCACATTGCGGACTCCTTGAAGGTGAACTGCCGACAGGTACCACTTCTTCTTTTCCACCAATCGGAAGATGGCCAACATCACCTGGTTGAGAGGTGGTGACCTCGATCCTTGTCGATTCAAGCATCTCACAACTACCTCGCTGTCCATCACCAACCTTATGTGGATCGAGTGACGCGGGGAGACTTTCTTTAAGGTAAGGAGCACTGCCCTAGCTTCTAGAAAGTTTATGTGAAAGGTCTTGAATAGCTTGGACCAAGTCCCCTGGACTTTTTTCCGATGAGAGTGACCTCCCCATCCCTCCTTTGAGGCGTCTGAGTGAATCGTCACCGACGGGGGAGGTGGCTAAAGAAGAACCGACTTCTTTAGATGTCTGGCTTGGGACCAAGGCCTGAGAAGAGTACGTAGCCGAAGCGGAACTGGTCTTCTCAGATCTCTTCGGGCGTTTGATGCATAACTTCTCCAAACTCCGGTTGCATCCTTTAGCTGTGCTCTTAGCACCGGGTCTGTCACCGAAGCAAACTGGAGAGAACCCAGTACCCTCTCCTGTTCACGTCTTGATATCCTTTCGGAATCTAGGAGTCTCTTGACAGAACCCGCTATCTCCTTCCTTTTCTTCGCCGGGATGGAGAAACGGTGTGACATAAGGTCCCAGTGGATTCCCAGCCACTGGAACTTTTGAGATGGAGAAAGTCGAGACTTTTTTCTGTTGAACTTGAAGCCTAGATACTCTAGGAACTGGATCACTTGACTGGAAGCTTGCAAGCATTCTGTCTCGGATGCTGCCCACACCAGCCAGTCGTCCAGGTAGGCTACTACCTGAATTCCCTTTAGGCGTAATTGTTTGAGAGCTACGCTCGCAAGCTTCGTGAAGATCCTTGGGGCTATATTTAGCCCGAATGGCATGGCTCTGAAGGCGTATAGTCTTCGTTGTAGCTTGAACCCTAGGTTGGGGGAGAGTCGACGGTTGATTGGGACGTGCCAATAGGCGTCTGACAAGTCTATGGAGACAGAGTATGCCCTCTTGGCCAGTAAGGTCCTTATGTGTTGCAGTGTTAGCATCTTGAACTTGCAATTCACTATGAACTTGTTGAGTGGCGACAAGTCCAGAATGACTCTGAGTTTTTCCGAGTCTTTCTTGGGAACACAAAACAGCCTCCCTTGGAATTTGATGGACTAAACCCTTCGGATCACTTTTTTCTCCAACAGTTCTTGGATGTACTCCTCCAGAACGGGGGTGGAGTGTTGGAAAAACCGAGGGCAAGGGGGTGGAGTGCTGTACCAGCTCCAGCCCAGTCCGTTCTTGAGTAGGCTGTGGGCCCAGGGATCGAAGGTCCACCGATCCCGAAAATTCTGAAGTCTCCCTCCTACCGGCATCATCTCACTTGGACTGCCGTCCTGAGGTCTTGCCTCCCTGACCGCGACCACCCCTGAATCCCCTTCCCCTTGAGGGGCGCCTAGACGAGCCTCTGGCTGCTCCTCTAGGCTTTGCTCGAAAGGAAGTTGACTGCCCTTCGAACGTTGGGGTGAATGCCGTGGACTGTGTCGACACGGCCTGGGGTACCCACTTGAATGTGGTCAGGGTTTGTGCCACCATCTGGGGCACTGAAGGCAATGGCAATTGCAGTTGCTGTTGCTGTCTAAGTGGCTTGGCTGGCCGAGACGGTAGCCTAGTCCTCATAGTCTTCCTCTTTGGTTGAGGACCCTCATCCGGGGAAGACTTTCTTTTGATAGCCAGGCCCCACTTCTGGAGAAGGTTTCTATTCTCCGTGGCGGCCTTATCAACAACTTCTTTGACCAATTCGGTAGGGAAAAGGTCTTTGCCCCAAATGTTGGAGGAGATTAGTTTCCTTGGCTCGTGCCTCACCGTAGCCGAGGTGAACACGAACTCCCTACAAGCTCTCCTCGCCCTGACGAAGCTATAAAGATCCTTCGTCACTGTGGCCAGATTAGTCTTGGCCACTACCATGAACATTTCATGGACCTTGGGGTCACTTGCCATCGTCTCAAGAGTAGTCTGAAGAGACATTGAGGCAGCCAGTCTTTCTTTTGTCTCGAGCTCTCTCCGCAAAAGAAAGTCAGACAGCTTAGGGAGGTCCTCGCCGAACTGACGTCCGGCAATATCAGCCTCCAACTTCCCAACTGAGAAGGTAAGATGGACGTCCTTCCAGTCTTTCTGGTCCATAGGCAGGGCCAGTGACAAGGGTTTACACTCCTCCAGGGAGGGGCAAGGCTTGCCGGCCTCGACTGCCTTTAGTACAGCCGCAAACCCTTTCTGTAAAAAGGGGAAGGCTCTAGCAGGAGAGGACACAAAGGAAGGGAGCTTCTTACTCAATGCAGCTACCTTTGAGTTCGTGAAGCCCCTATCTTTCATCGAGGATGAAAGCAAAGCTTGAGCCTTAGCATGGTCCATCACTATGACCTCCTTCGGCTCTGTCTCCTCCTTTGAAGCTGGTTCCTTCCTCAACCGGACATAACAGTCCGGATATGACCCCTTGCTGGGCCAGAATTCCACCTCCTCTAGGGGAACTGAACCCAACTTATCCGAGATGACGATCTTTCCAGTCGTCATCGGCATGTGCTCAGCATACCTCCACGGGTTAGCATCTGAGCACAAGGGAAGGTCTTTCACATTGAGCCTTTTCTGGGGCCCATGTGATGCTGCAAGCCTCTGCATCTGCAGTTCCATTGCAGCCGCCTTCTCCTGATTCTCCTTCTGCATTTGTTGGATCATTCCAACAATGGAGGAGAGGGCCTGTCCCAGCTCTACTGGGAGAGCAGACGATGTTGAGGGAATAGGCTCAGGGATCTGAACCGGAGTAGCCGACACCTCGTCGACCTCATCCTCTACAATGTCTGGGGCTTGAACTTCATCCTGGGCTCCTGCCAGGAGGTCTTCCTCCAGACGCTCGGACACGTCAGACATCCTGTCGTCCAACTGGATGTCTTGCATCGCGACCGCGACTTCAGCATCCACCTGGATCTGAACTTGGGGGATCTCCTCTTGAGGCTGGGGAATCACTGCATCAGCTGATGCCCTAGGGAAAAGGTAAGCCCTCATCTTCTCACTTGGAAGATAAGGTCCAGAGGTGTTCTTCTGGAAGCCCCTTACCCAGGTACGAAGCTTCTCCCTTGCTATATCCCTTGATTCCGCCGTCCTAGGGGAATCAAAGGCCTCAGTAATCAGGTTAGTGCACACGGTACATACCTGAGGGTCCCAATACTGGAGATCACCCTTGGAGACAGCGCATGCTGCGTGCCTCCTACAAAACTCATGTCCGCAGAGGTTCTTACTGCGGACGTTGCAGAAAACACTTCCGCACTTCGGATGGTCCTCCTGTAAAGAGAAGAAATTTCCATGAGTATCAAGTGAACTACGTATCACTGTATATGCATAGTTTAGCATAACAATTCAGAAAGGAAAGACACACACTTGTGTTTCCTTCACAACCAATTGTTGCAGCCTTCCAGATAATAAAATCGTATGGTTAATCTCTCCTAGAGTAACCAATAAAAAGTTTCCAGAGGAAACAGGTGTAGCTCACACCTCAGGTATGATTTTAAAATACCGGATAATAGACAAGAAAGAACTCACTTTCTTATCTGTAAGGCAACACCAAAGGGCTGTGCAAGACAACACAAAAGTGTTAGAACACACAGTGCTGTACCAAAACTTATACTATAGTTTTCTTCCTACAGTATATGTTATACTGAAGAATACTGGTACAGTATAGAAGGAACGCTGGTTCAAATGCATGTGCCGGCCGGCAACAGCCAATGTCGGCCGGCAATGACTGCCGGCCGGCAACTACACAAGGTAGTACCCGGCTGCCGGCCACTGCTCATAGCGACCGGCAGACAAGGGCTTGACAATAGCCGGCCGGCAAAGGTAAACAACCGATGCCGGCCAGCAGCAAAAGAACCAGAGGACTACGACTGCCCGGCTGCCGGCCTCATAGGCCGGCAGCCGGGTCGGGTACAGCACTAGAAGAAAACAGAATGGATGCCGGGATAAGAGCGTAAACTACCTCCAAGCCCGGCAATCCGAAAGAGTGCATATAAGGAAGGGGAGAATCTAATTCAGGCTTCCTGACCCATGCCGTCTGGCTCTACAGGCAGACATGGATGAGGGACCAAGGGAGGTCCGGGCAGCACTCAAAGCAGAAGACCCTTGCCGGCCGGTCAATTCCACATCCTAACCTATCCTAGGTCCAGATGTAGAAAGATGTACAGTACTGTAATGGCTAGGCCATTACGGAGATAGAGGGGGAAGGGACAAAAGAGGGTCCTACCAACCTTGCTTTAGTGAAGAATCACCCGCAGCCAAGAAAACTCATCTTAGCCTAAGGGAGATCCAAGGAGGGAGGCCAGCAATACTTGCCAACCCCCACTGAACCAAAGCAATGAAGGTGTTGCTACTCCCAGGGAAAGGATCTTATCCTCCCACCGAGAACAGCAACAAGGACTAGTCTGTTAGATCACAAAAGAAGGAATCATCTCTTACAGAAACCTTCGGCAGTGACCTAAGGAGGCTAAGCCTCCTATGTCTGTGTCAGGCCAGCGAGGGAGACTCTACCCCAAGCCAGACAAACACAGACTCAGACTAAAAAACTCTGATGTTCTGTCCCTCTCTGAAGCCAGACTTACTGGAACAGGGAGGTACAGTAACACCCCAGTATAGTTATATCGAAAGTTAATTCAGATAAACCACTAGGGTTAAGCCCAAGGCTTAAACAGAGGGAAAGGGATTGCATACCTTCTCCGAAGAAAAGAAAGCAACCGGGGAGTATGAGAAAGTATACTAAGGCACCATAAGCAACTTAGCCTTGGCACCAAGAGAATCGATTACCTAAATCACCGAAACTCACTCGTATACTATCTTGGAAATATTCAACAT
>NC_090733.1:163228866-163231366 GCF_036898095.1 Palaemon carinicauda | reverse complement strand
GTGTGTATGTACACACATATACGTACGTACATATTTCTATATAATCAGATATATTATCAATTAATTTAGGAGGTAAGAGTGGTTTTTTTTTAAATTTTGTGTTAATGCACTAAATTTATTATGTGGAATTTAGAACAAACGGTTTATATTTATTTTAAAGTTTGACTTACCATTATTCAACTATTTTTTTTTTTCATTTTGCAGATGAGATTGTATGATTTCTATATTGTTTTAGGTCTTTTTTTCTATCGGGGATTTTAATAAGATGGAATAAATGTATTGTTATTAGTATTCGATTTATCTTTATTTATATTGTATATTTAGATGTAAACTATTGTTTTACTTGATGAATGACTAGTTTGTTTCATTGGAGGTTATATTTCAGCTTTGATTTATATGTTAGAATGTTATTTTTTCCCCTTATTCCCCTTTCCTCTTTTGCTAGTATCTTATTATAAGGAAGAAAACTATAGATGTTGATTGAGTGCGAACGAAAATAGGTTAAAGCTGTTTAGATGAACTGTGTACGTAATATACGCCGAGTACCAAGTGTTGGAAGTGTGAGAATTATGGCGAGGATGGCTCGTTATTTTGGTAGTGTAGCAAACCCCTATAAAATAAAGAGCAAGTATCTGGATTTACAATATATGTAAGGGAAAGGGAGTAGTCATACCCTGGTGAGAGTGGGGTCGGATTACGTGCGTATCGGTCTAAATATTTATCTGTTTTATGACAGCTTGCATACACGAGTGTGCTAAGAGTAGAGGCCAAATGGTTAGTTGATCAGATATATAATTCTTGCATAGATAAGGGAGTGCCGGCTTGGTGGATGCTTAAAGCATGATGAATAAATGGAGTAGGAGGCGCAGTGGATTCTCTGTGGTGTCGGTAATGCCATCAGGCAAGTATTACTAAATGGTCTTTGCAATCTCCCTTCGGCCCCTAGTTGCACCCACTTTTCAACCTTTTACCGTACCTTCCTTCTCTCTCCTTTTCTTCTATCTTGCTGTACAGTCAAAAGCAATAGTCCTGTCGTCTCAAGTTCCCCTCTGTCACCCCCAATATCTATAGATTCCAGAACTTCAGGTGTAGAAGAGTTTGGTAGTTAGGAGGGAGGACAGCGAACGGGAGGGGGGACGACTGGCTGGGGAAGGACGCCAGGAAGGGGCGGGAGGACGGGCGGGGGAAGTACGACTTGTTAGAGCTGTAAGGTGTGTAATGGCAGGAGAAGCACAAAACATTATGTATGAACTTAAATGCCATATAATATCACACGATCCGATCCCAGTTTTATTATTATGAGGATTATAATTTATATTTGCTGTGTTATTTGCTATACCATTCTCACGAACAACTAGTTGACAAAAAGGATCGATGATAAGTTTGGCATTTATTATGTCCTGAGTGAAAAATCTTACGTAAACATATGCTAGTTCTCTCTCTCTCTCTCTCTCTCTCTCTCTCTCTCTCTCTCTCTCTCTCTCTCTCTCTCTCTCTCTCTCTTTTATATATATATATATATATATATATATAATTTATATATATATATATATATATATATTTATATATATATATATATATATATATATATGTGTGTGTGTGTGTGTGTATGCGTATTGAAAGTGTGATTCTAAAGGCAGGGAAGGAGGCATTTATTCTAAAGTAATTCACTATCAATTCATCAGTATCATAATATTTTCAACAATGATTCCAAATTATAATCAAGTTGTATAGACCCGCCTGTTGTTATTCTACATAACATTCTAACAGAAAAGTTATTTCCTAAAATACTGAACTTTTGTATAGTTTGGAAATTTTGTCCAGACTGAATAACCTTACTAATACCAATTCACGAGTCCAATAACAACTCATTTTCCTTAGATAGCATATCTGCAATTGGGTTGAAACAATTCACCATACATGAACAAGTATTTCAGGAAACACTGGTGTTTGTGTGAGCAGTCAATCCTCAGAGAGCAACTACAAATCATCTTCATATTACTTTATATCCTCCCCTAGCTTACATTACGTATGGTTCATTTAGGTGTTTTATTTTTTCTCTAAAGATGCGTTTTACATTTAGGTGTGAAATATTGTGCTACCACAAATGAGTTCTACTGCCTTTAGTAGATTCTATAAAGACTTAATGCTTACCCCCGCTGAATAAGCTCTGGTTCCAGCTGTTATTTCCTGGTTAATAAGCTATCATATTCAGTTAGTATTAAAGGTGGTTGATAAGAGACATCATAATTTCATAGTTGTGTTTATTTAGATTATAATATGACCCCAGGAGAATAGTGTAAAAACTAGACTACAGTGACCAAATGCAGTTGATTAGCTTACTGAATATAAATACTTGCTGAAAAGTAAAGAAAACGTTTCATTATTTTAATTCTAATCCAAGAATCTTTCATATACAGTATACAATGTAAACTAAATGCTCCTTAGTGTGATGTCCATCCACCATTAGTGTCTACAACTTCATTTAGACATGCATACA
>NC_090733.1:163218866-163223866 GCF_036898095.1 Palaemon carinicauda | reverse complement strand
GAGAGAGAGAGAGGGGGGGCAGCCTCTAATTTTGTAAATGCAGAGAGAGAGAGAGAGAGAGAGAGAGAGAGAGAGAGGGGGGGGGCAGCCTCTAATTTTGTAAATGCTGAGAGAGAGAGAGAGAGAGAGAGAGAGAGAGAGAGAGAGAGAGAGGAGAGAGAGAGAGAGAGCGAGGGCAGTCTCTAATTGTGTAAATGCAGGGAGAGAGAGAGAGAGAGAGAGAGAGAGAGAGAGAGAGAGAGAGAGAGAGAGAGAGAGAGAGAGAGAGAGAGAGAGAGAGCAGCCTCTTATTGTGTATATGCATATGCATTCAACTGCATTTATGCAGGAGAGAGAGAGAGAGAGAGAGAGAGAGAGAGAGAGAGAGAGAGAGAGAGAGAGAGATTGTGTATATGTATATGAATGCATCTGCATTTATGCAGGGGAGAGAGGTTACACCAACAACATATTGTTGTTATAAATGTTGCTATTTATCATAGTATGCGCAGTAAGAAAATCCCTGGGTGCCTACTTTCAAATTTACATGAATAATATTTACCGACAGATAGTTATATTTTTCTTTTTACCTTTCAAAATATTCTGAAGTTCCGTATAATCTTCAAACCCTTAAAAGAAAATACTGTTATAAGGTAATTAATAATGGACCAGACAACGAGTATGGCAACCAGAGGTAAGATGTGAGAAGGTGGACCTTAGCTTAAGTTATCAACTGTCTATTCTTCTTCATTACGCAAGAAATTATTAATAAGGTCTTATTCTTTGATAATGTTCATAGTAAAAATCGCTTAATATTAGGTAGAATATTCTCAAAAATTTATTAAGGCCTTCTTGGATGGTAAAAGTTTGCTTTGCAAATTCGGGAGAAGAATAGGTTAGTAAGCCTGTTAAAAACAAGAGAAGTTTGCGTTGGCTGCTGCTTCGTTAGAATTACTTTTATTGTGTTGTATTTCCTTTTTATCTCAAAAACTAAATATTTTCTAAGGGAAACATTGTCCTGGCTAGTTCTATTTCCCATGCAATGACGAGTTCTTTTGTTTGATAACTTGTGTTGGCTTCTAAGTTATAACATCAAATACAATACAGTACTTTCGAAGGGATACATTATCCCAAGTAAAGAATGTTGATGATATTGATTACAATTAGAACGTTCTAAGGAAACGTCATTAAAACTAAATACATTTTGATAATGAGATTGCTTATCATCATCGCAATTTTTGCTAGAGTTGTGAACCCAGCCACGGGGGTGGGGAGTGGGGGGGGGGGGAGCCAACCTCAACTTGGTGCCGGTTCCAAGCCCGGGTAAATGGGGAGGGTTGGCGGCAGGATAGGCACCCGGCCATGAAAAAATTAGCAAAAACTAATATGGCCAGTGAAAATTGTGAAGATGATAAGCAATCTCATTTTTAAAATTAATTTAGTTTTAATGAAGTTTCCTAGGAACGTTCTAATTGTAATCAATATTCTAACTTCTTTAATGTTAGCGGGCATTTGTTTCTGTTGTTTGGGGACATTCATATTTATTTGAAGTTTTGTTATATATTTTTGTTTTTCTCTCAATATACTTTACGTATGGACATTACATAGTATAAAAGCCCATTTAAAGAAGTATTGTGATTATTGTTTCAAATTTGAATAATCTAATATTATAACAAAAATATTAGTGAGATTAATTATATGAAAATCTCATATAAAATTACCAGTTTTCAAAGGTTTGGTCTAACGATTTTTAATGAGGCAACTTGGTAATGAATAAAGTTCTGATAGCAACAGTTTCTTTCGAGTTTCTTACTAATGAGATCATTTTAAGCAATGAGTTTCCCATAAGTTTAACGCCTAGCTCATTCAAATGAGCAAAAGACCTTGTTGACATAAAGCCACTTTCATTTTAAAATAACAATTATGACATTGAAGTGATTTTATGTAGCTCGTCTTTTATTAATAACTAGATATTATCTTTAGATATTATCAGAAGAAGATGGATTGACGAACCAAGAAAGTTTGCAGGTGTGGACTAGTACAGAAAGACCGTAAATAAACACAAGTGGAAAGACATGTCTGAGGCCTTTGTTCTGCAGTGGACTAGTAACGGAGGATGGTGGTGATGGTTGATTATCAGAACATCTTCACTATTACCTTTCTTTAAAGTTTCGTTATTATCTCCGTCCTCAGCTTACGAAGTTGGAAGGAGGTTATGTTTTGCCCCTGTTTGTGTGTTTGTGCTTTTTGTGGACAGCTTCCTGGCCACGATTTTAATCGTAGAGTAATGAAACTTGCAGGATTAACTGTTATGTATAAAGCTGAGAATGATTAAATATTGGAAGGTCAAGGTTAAAGGTCAGGGTAAAGCAAAATGTCAAATTATTATTATTATTATTACTATCCAAGCTACAACCCTAGTTGGAAAAGCAAGATGCTATAAGCCCAGGGGCTCCAACAGGGAAAAATAGCCCAGTGAGGAAAGGAAATAAGGAAATAAATAAATGAAGATAACAAATTAACAATAAATCATTCTGAAATAAGTAACAACGTCAAAACAGACATGTCATATATAAACTATTAACAACATCAAAAACAAATATGTCATAAATAAACTATAAAAAGACTCATGTCCGCCTGGTCAACAAAAAAGCATTTGCTCCAACTTTGAACTTTTGAAGTACTACTGATTCAACCACCCGATTAGGAAGATCATTCCACAACTTGGTCACAGCTGGAATAAAACTTCTAGAGTACTGCGTAGTATTGAGCCTCGTGATGGAGAAGGCCTGGCTATTAGAATTAACTGCCTGCCTAGTATTACGAACAGGATAGAATTGTCCAGGGAGATCTGAGTGTAAAGGATGGTCAGAGTTATGAAAAATCTTATGCAACATGCATAATGAACTAATTGAACGACGGTGTCAGAGATTAATATCTAGATCAGGAATAAGAAATTTAATAGACCGTAAGTTTCTGTCCAACAAATTAAGATGAGAATCAGCAGCTGAACACCAGACAGGAGAACAATACTTAAAACAAGGTAGAATGAAAGAATTAAAACACTTCTTCAGAATAGATTGATCACCGAAAATCTTGAAAGACTTTCTCAATAAGCCTATTTTTTGTGCAATTGAAGAAGACACAGACCTTATATGTATCTCAAAAGTAAATTTACTGTCGAGAATCACACCTAAAATTTTGAAAGAGTCATACATATTTAAAGAAACATTATCAATACTGAGATCCGGATGTTGAGGAGCCACCGTCCTTGACCTACTTACAATCATACTTTGAGTTTTGTTAGGATTCAACTTCATACCCCATAATTTGCACCATGCACTAATTCTAGCTAAATCTCTATTAAGGGATTCACCAACCCTAGCTCTACATTCAGGGGATGGAATTGATGCAAAGAGAGTAGCATCATCTGCATATGCAACAAGCTTGTTTTCTAGGCCAAACCACATGTCATATTCACGTTATCAGCCATAAGTTTGGACATCGTTGTCACAGAGACTTCAAACTAGGTTCATATTTGAGTGAATGAGAATCCGCGTTAATACATGTCAAGGTCAAGGTCAAGGTCGAACAAAAGTTCAAGAAATAAGCTGCTGTGGTGGAGGTCTGCACTATGCTGAATATCCCTCTAGTTAAATAATGTTTTATGAATTAGATATGTAATGATGTTATGAGGACGTGTATATGATTAGTTAGTATTTGTTGGTTTCCCTACTAGTTCACCGCTGGCCTAGTTATTTCATGTTGCCTCTCTTTATTTAGTGCCTTTATAGATGCTATTTAAGCGATTTTTTTAGTGATAATCATATTAATTGATATCTTTATGAAATCAATTCTAATTATGAAATTTTGTTATGAAACACTTTTGGGATAACTATTTTTTGTATATGAAGTAGTTTGTAATTAAGTTAACTTTAGGAAATGTATCGTATTAATGAACGATTTACAGGGCCAAAATTTAATAATTTTCATCAAAGCACATTTATTAAGCTTGTTTTATTTTCTAAAGGTATATTCTAATTAGAAATATCAGTTTAATTTTTAATTGTCTAGTTTAATTAATTAAATTTCGAGAAAGCTCTTTTAATATGCACTTTACGTCGAGTTACATTATTCTTGAACAAATTCCCTTGATTAAATTCTTTAAGAGTTTTTTTTTTTCGAAAATCTCATTTTTGGAAACGTATTTTCTAGTTGATTAGTTTATACGAAATACTTTCTACTTTGTCTCAACTAAGTTAGTGTACCTTCTCATTTAGTTTTTATTTTATTAATAATATCTCATGATATAATTTGATGCTTTCTTGCTAAAAAAAAAATATTCTCTCTCTCTCTCTCTCTCTCTCTCTCTCTCTCTCTCTCTCTCTCTCTCTCTCTCTCTCTCTCTCTTTGGTTGTTCATGAAAGGCATAAGCAAAGGACAGTTCATTGCACTTATTCTATAAACTCCTGTATACAGTGTACTTTAACGATTAAGTACTTTGAAAAGTTAAACCTAAGAGTAATAGATTGATAAATCACTTACGATCACTTAAGGCAGCAGTGATATTTTCTAAGTACTTGATATTTAATAATGTACGTCAGAAAGTCAGAGATATCATTGACAAAATATACAAAAAAGACAAATTACCTGAAACTTATATTTAGCAAATTTTCTGTTAAAAAAAAAAAAGTTATATGATACGAGGTTTTGTTTTTTATAATATGAATTCTGGAATACAAACTCACATCAACCAAATTTCGGATGGTAAACTATCTCGTTAGCAAAACTTTCAGGAAAATTGTCTTAATTAGCGTTCCAATTAGCAAAGGTTTGGATAAGGAACGCTTTAATTAGGAAAATTCTTAGCTTGAAAGATAAAAAAAAACGGACTAATTAATATATCAAAGAAATGTATCATATGATGATTCTGAAATACAAGAACTAAATAGATTTTCTGATAAGTGTTAATTAACCAGTCATTTTCTGTTAATGCAAAAGTATGGTGGAGCTGTGACCGGTCT
>NC_090733.1:163186366-163216366 GCF_036898095.1 Palaemon carinicauda | reverse complement strand
TATATATATATATATATATATGTATATGTATATATATATGTATATATATATTTATGTATGTATATATATATATATATATATATATATATATATATATATATATGTATATATGTCTATATATATATATATATATATATATATATATATATATGTATATATATGTATATATATATTTATGTATATATATATATATATATATATATATATATATATATATATATATATATGTATATATGTCTATATATATATATATATATATATATATTTATATATATATATGTATATATATTTATGTATATATATATATATATATATATATATATATATATATATATATATATATATATATATATTATAATGTCTGTGTTTGTGTATGCAAACATGTAGACTAATCTTTTTTTATCGCCGCATTTGGCTTTGTTCATCCATTTGTGTGAAAAGAAATATATCTGTAAACAACAGAAATAAAAATAAAGGAATTCAGACTACCTCCGGTATCTCTCTCTCTCTCTCTCTCTCTCTCTCTCTCTCTCTCTCTCTCTCTCTCTCTCTCTCCTATATCATTGTCCAATATATTTTTCTTTTTGTCAAAATATAATATTTATTTTTTTTTTTCTATATTGATTTGAATATCATGTTATTTTTTCTAACCTCAGATAATCTAGATGTGTTTATCTCGTTTTTTTTTCAGTTGATATGTAACTATTGATAATAAGCTTTGCTTCGTTCCCATCTTTATCACTAATAGGAAGTATGTTGGCTAAGGCACCAGCCACCCGTTGCTTGAGGGTTATTGGGACCTTTAACTGGCCATATAGTACTGCATTGGACCTTTCTAGGGGTCCAACTAGGGTTGTAGCGTAGCCAGTAATAATAAAGATAATGATAATAATAATAATGCCCATTTTTTTTTTATGGTCGTTTGCTGTCACAAAACTGCCGTAAAGATTTGTTTCACAGTGGTTTTACTCATTGCGTTATAATGATAATTATCATCCTCACTATTTGGAAAATCTGAGGGCCAGGACGTGGGTCTTGCAACAGAATTCATTAAAAATTGCAGAAAATTTAAGGGTATGACCCTCTTGCGATACCTTCTCTAAGATGAAAAAAGTCATTATAGCCAATGAGATATCTTTGTGAACTTGTTAGAATTTAACTTTATTCAAATAAGGATATTTTTGTTGATTATTCCTGATTTTTTTCGTTTTAAAATTGGGCTTTAGTCGTTACCAAAAGGCATTATTTTGATGTCAAATTCCATTCTTTATCAAAAATGTATAATATTTATGTTGCTTTTTTGCACTAAACCTTGTCAGGTAAAATCAATTCACTTTTGGAATTCCTTCGTTGTTTGAAATTTACCCATTAGAATGTATGCATTGTTGTTGGAGTTTCTTCCCAGTTGTAAAAGAAGTCATTCTTGCTATCTATTCATTGTTAAAAGACTAAACTATAGTGGTCTGAGGCAACGGTACTATTTATAGGCCATAACCCTCCCCCTAAACTCCATCCCTAAGGCCATTTCTTCCCCATGGACCCCATCTAACATATCTCTCTCTCTCTCTTTTCTTTGCACACTTTACTCTAAGTCACTGTAACACACTTTCACCAAGTAGATCTCTCTTTCCTCCACATCCTTCTTTAGATTTTTACTTTTTTATTGTCCCTCTTTAAACTGTTATCTTTTATTCAACATTCCTTTTTTTTTTAACTTTTATCCAATGTATAATTTGTTTTTCACGTTTTGCCATTTTATATTTGGAACATTGTTTCTTCATTCATATTCCTTATTTTTCTCTTTCTCTTGTTTATTATTTTCAGTGTTTTACCATTTTTCTCTTACTTCCTTGTCAACTTTACAAATTATTACCTTTCCCCAAATATTGATAACTTTCGACAGAACTTCCGACATTCAATTCTCGGAGACCATTAACATATTTATTACAAGAGTAGCGTTAGTACGAGTCGCTAGCAACAACCTACAAGCATCAACCTCCTACAGTGATTGACTGGGCCTAAATATTATTCGCTAGGGGAAAATACTGATTATTAATCTCTGGCAAAATCTACAACCCAACCTCAGTATTAACCCCAAGAATCTGCGACAGAACCGCTTGTGTTAATCTCTGACCAACTCCACAACCGAGCGTCAATAGAAATCTTGAAGTACCTGCGAGAGAACATCTTTTTTAAAAAATTATGTTTGTGCCCAAATTGTAAAATTTTTTAACTTTACTGGAATAAATAATTTTGGCATTGTTTGATTTGTTTGTTTAACACTGTTTGTATGATATTATGTATGTATATTTTCATTATATTCGCTCTCGGGTTTGTTAGCATCCTGATACACCCATTTGATGTAATTTTTATGTCAATAAATCTTTTGAATTTGAATTTGCGAAAGAACCTCATATAATAATCGCCAACAAAATCCACAACAGAACGTCATTATTAATCCCTAAAAACCCTGAGACATAACCTCATATTAATCTATGACAAAATCCACAACAGAACGTCAATATTAATCCCCAAGGAATCTGCTGCAAAACCTTTTATATTAATCGCTGACAAAATCTGCAACCTGGCCTCTTATCGAATCACCGACGCAACTTCTAATATGAATTTGTAATACTATCTCCAACAGAGCAGCAACTCTAACGGGATGCTTCCAAAGGAGCCTAATAAATCCTTAACAGAACCTTCAGTATTAACCTTAATAGTGGATGCCATAAGGGCGTAAATCGCATGAAAATTAATGGGTGACTTCTAACGATAGAACACCAATTAATTGCCCTTATTTGCCAGATTTCGTCGGGATGGAAAAGGAGGCCTCTCCATGATAACCCCCTCCCCTTTCTCTCTCTCTCTCTCTCTCTCTCTCTCTCTCTCTCTCTCTCTCTCTCTCTATATATATATATATATATATATATATATATTACGACTCCCCTCACGAAAAATGTTTGGTGCAACGAAAAGAGGTATGGTACACGAACCCGACCATGTCTGAGGCTGATTTCAAAATTCGCGCGCCACCAACCCGTAAACTCACCACCATCCATTGGTTATTATTATTATTATTATTATTATCATTATTATTATTTTTATTTATTGCTAAGCTATAACCCTAGTTGGAAAAGCAAGATGCTATAAGCCAAGGGGTCCCAACAGGGAAAATAGCCCAGTAAGGAAGGGAAACGAGGAAAAATTAAATATCTTAAAAACGGCAACAACATTAAAATAAATATTTTCTATATAAACTATAAATACTTTAACAAAACATGAGGAAGAGAAATTCGATAGAATAGTGTGCCCGAGTGTACCCTCAAGCAAGAGAACTCTAACCCAAGACAGTGGAAGACCATGGTACAGAGGCTATGGCACTACCCAAGACAAGAGAACAATGGTTTGATTTTGGAGTGTCCTTTTCCTAGAAGAGCTGCTTACCATAGCTAAAGAGTCTCTTCTACCCTTACCAAGGGAAATAGCCACTGAGCAATTGCAGTGCAGTAGTTAACCCCTTGGGTGAAGAAGAATTGTTTGGTAATCTCAGTGTTGTCAGGTGTATGAGGATAGAGTAGAATCTGAAAAGAATAAGCCAGACATTTCGGTGTATGTGTAGGCAAAGGGAAAGAACCGTAACCAGAGAGAAGGATCCAATTTAGTACTTTCTGGCCAGTCAAAGGACCCCATAACTCTCTAGTGGTAGTATTTCCCTATTCAGATGTTAGTTATCGTCATGAGATCCCGCTCTCCTATTGGTCTGCATCTACTTTACTGTATCCCATCATGCATTTACTCATTGGCGTTCCTCAGCCATTTCGTTTTGGCAGCGATATTGTACTCACGGACTTTGTGTTTGTGTTTTCGCTTTCGTGAATATTTTACTGTATCGTGTTGCGATATTACGTTACTTTATTAGCATGGGTCCCAAGAAATTTGATGAGCAGAGAAAGAAGAGGGAGACGAAGGTGAAAATAATTAAGAAATTTGAGGCTGGCATGCTGTTAAGCATGATCGCGAAGGAATATAGCCGAAACCCATCTACAATAGGAACGATACTGAAACGTAAGGAAGCCATCAAAGCAGCAACACCTTCTCAGGGCGTGACTGTTTTCTTCAGCAAGAGGAGCCACGTCCATGATGAGATGGAGAGACTGCCGTTTGTCTGGATTAAGGGCAAGGAAATCGCTGGAGACATGATCACTGAAATGATAATTTGCCAGAAGGACAGTGCTATTTTCAGTGATCTCGTGCGTGCTCAAGCCAAAGCCCACCCAGGAGAAGGGACACCAAAGCAGGCACCCCCAGAGTTCGGGGGTGGTTTGAAAAATTTAAGAAACGGTCTGGCGTTCATTCAGTGGTGCGTCATGGGGAGGCTGCAAGCTCGGGCACGAAAGCAGCCGATGCCTTTGTTAGGACATTCGATGAGTTAACTGGCTGGGAAGGTTACATTCCCCAGCAAGTCTTCAACTGCAACGAAAATGGGCTTTTCTGGAAGAAAATGCCTTGTCGGCCGTTAATCATGGAAGAAGAATAGAAGCTACCCGGGCATAGGCCTATGAAGGACAGGCTTACCCTTGCACTCTGTGCAAAGGCCAGTGGTGATTTTAAGGTGAAACCCCTGCTGGTATATCCCTCCAACACTCCTCAAACCTTCAAACTCCTCAAAGTGATGAAGAAGAAGCTTCAGGTGTTGCAGAGGGCTAATGCAAAAGCCTTGGTAACGAGAACCTTGTTCACCGAGTGGGTAAACCTTTGCTTCGGCCCGACTGTGAAAAAATATTTAGAAGAGAAGTGCTTCTCCCTGAAATGCCTGCTGGTGTAGGACAATGTCCTTGCTCACCCTCCTGGTCTTGAGGAAGATATACCAGCAGAGTATTCGTTCATCAAGGTTCTCTATCTTTTGCTTAACACCACCCCATGGTGCAGCAAGTGATTTCCAACTTCAAGAAACTCTGTACGAAATATCTCTTCACAAGATGTTTCGACATCACTGAGAGCACAAACCTCATCCCTCGTGAATTTTGGAAGGAGCATTTTGATATTGTGATATGCCTCAAAATCATCAATACAGCTTGGCAGAATTCGAGGCTCACCTTGAACTCTGCTTGGAAGAAACTGTAGCCTGATGCCATCTCTGCACGAGATTTCGAGGACTTCGCCGCAGACAGGGCTGAAGCCGAAGCCGAATCCAAAGCCAAAGCTGATTTCGAAAATGTTGACGATCCTGAACCTGTCGTTCAATCTGAGGTTGCCGAGATTGTTGCACTCGGGACATCCATGGGTCGAAGTTGATGAGGCTGACATCGATGAGCTCATCGAGGAACATCAAGAGGAACTTACTTCGGATGACCTGAAGGAGTTGGAGGCCATGCAACCGAACAAAGTTCAGGAACAGTTCTCTAGCTGCGAGGGTTAGAAGGACGACCTTATGACCACAGCAGAAATTAAGGAGGCTCTAGCTTTCTACCACAAAATGGTAGATTTTGTCAAAGACACATCCAAAAAGAAATTGTCACCTGTCGTGCGCTTAAATGTGTAAATGACGTTTGCCTGAGCCATTTCAGGAACATTCTAAGAAGCATGCAGAAACAAGCTTCCTTGGATAGTTATTTTAAAAAGAGGACTTCAGTACTAGTAGACCAGGAGGAAGATAAGTGATAAAAAACAAAAGAAAGTGGCAGGGGTGAACAAAATACATAGTGTAATTAAATTTTGAAAATATAAAACGAAGTAAAAAACACAAAATTAGTAAAGGCAAAAAAAATTTAATCGTTCAAGTTTATCATAAGGTTTAAGTGTGTTAATGAGTTTCCTAAAATTAAGTGTTAATGTTTTCTACCATTTATTAATCTGCTTAGTAAAGTTAAGTTTGTATGTTTTCTGCCACTTGTAAACGTTTTCTGCCGTTTGTCATCCTCCCTATCGCCCCACCACTTGGCTCTCGGACATCACCTCACTCCAAAGGTAAGGTTCCACATTTTTGTTACTTTATTTTTACTGCTTGCTCTAATTATACATTTCTTTCACAGGTTACCAACGGTTAATTTATTATTAAATGATCCAAATAATTGTGCAGTACTGTATTTCATTGAGTCTAGTGGAGTTTATCCTTGTAATCAGTTTGTGGTGTTTTTGCAAGGCCTGGAACAAATTACGCTATTTACATGTAACAGGCGACTCACGACACGAAAAAATCACGGTACGAAAGCCACTACAGAACCATTTAACTTCGTGTTGTGAGATATCCCTATATATATATATGTATATATATATATATATATATATATATATATATATATATATATATATATATATATATATGTATATATATATATAATATAAAATGCAATGATTATTATTGTTATTATCGTTAGGCATCTAAGCACATTTGAATTATTTGTGACTCATAATGGTTTTTTTTTATCATTTAAAAATTCTAAAACGAAATTTTCAAGTCTTCATTTCTTCAGAAAAATTTTAGCCATTATTTGTAAATTTGAAGTAGAGCCTTTTTTTTCCCTCTGAAATTGTATTTTGAAATTTGTTTTATTTGTAAATTTATGCTTTAAAATTATTGTTTTTATTTCCTTACTCTTTAAAAGTGTCTTGTTTTATAATTGATTTTGTATCAATCTATCGCCAATGTGAGTTGGCTTCCCCTCGTTTTTATATAGCTCTTGCAATATTACGTTTACAGCCATATGTTTAATTACAATATCCACATCAAATGACAACTGAGATAGATCAAGTTTTTAGCAAGTATTGAATATTAAAGCATTCAAGACTTGGATTAAAAAAAAAGAAAAAAAAAAGGGGGGGGGGGGGAAAGAGGTAAATACACAACACAATATTCATGACGAAAGTTTTTTTTTTTTTTTTTTTTCTAGTCGTTGTTCTGAGGAATAAATCGGGAATATAAACATAACATGGGGTTAAGTTTGCCTGCATAAAAATTGTAAATACATTTCCCTTCTCATTGTCTTCGAAAATTTCGTATTGTTGCTCTTCTGTGCAACTCTCTCTCTCTCTTTCTCTTTCTCTCTCTCTCTCTCTCTCTCTCTCTCTCTCTCTCTCTCTCTCTCTCTCTCTCTCTCTCTCACCAGGTGTTGTTATGATAATTGTGGCCACAAGTGTTGGCGGGAGGCTCCATTGCCTCCGTGTTGATAAGCTGCGAAAGAGCATTGGACGACTCCAAGCCTGCTATTCGAGAGGGCAGTCACGGCTCGCTTAACCCCAGAAGCAAGTTCACCCTCAACCCTCACCCCACGATCCACTACCACCTCCTGCTCCTCCCCATCCTCACCGATGGAAATCTGTTTCGAGGGTGAATAAGGGTGCTGCTACTGCCTTAGTTCCAGGAATATCGTGTTGGAATCTCTTGTAACTTTTTTTATGTTGAATAGGATGCTTACTATCATCTCTCTCTCTCTCTCTCTCTCTCTCTCTCTCTCTCTCCTCTCTCTCTCTCTCTCTCTCTCTCTGTTAAAGAGGATGCTACCATCCTTTTCCATCTAATTTAGATTATTTTTCTTTTCATGGTTAATTTATTTTTAAATAAGATTTTTATGCTCACTGTATCCTAAAACATTTGTGACAGGGTTCTTCCAGTATTGCTTAGTCAGGTTCAACATATCTGCTTGCATCTTTAACCTAAAATGGGATGGGAAAAACATAGATGTAATGTGTGATGTTGCTTGAGAAATGAAATGAAAGTTTTACCGAATATAGTTTTGACAGTTTTGATTTTGCATATTGTGGGAGTTCGTACAAGGCTACATATATTTTATTATATACTATATATATATATATATATATATATATATATATATATATATATGCATATATATATATGCATATATATACATACATATATATATATATATATATATATATATATATATATATATATATTCCGCATTTCCTGTGTCGCTACATGTACATACTGTTCATACATAAATACACAAATATTATATATATATGTATATATATATATATATATATATATATATATATATATATATAGATGTATATATATAGATTATATATATATATATATATATATATATAGAGAGAGAGAGAGAGAGAGAGAGAGAGAGAGAGAGAGAGAGAGAGAGAGAGAGCGAGAGAGAGAGAGTTTTGTTTTAATAGATCAAAAACTACAGTACATTATAACCATTTTTAATTTAATAGGATGAATGAGTTTGCTTATTTTAATAACTGTGGTAACTCGATTTGAAATGAATTGAGTATGAAATTAACGATCCTAATATTTAGCAATAAAAATACTTTTGCGTGAAGAAGGTACATTAACAAATTGAAAATAGCATCTACTTGATTTAAAAGTAGATATCAAACATTTTAAAAGAAATTATAGGCATACCGTAGATTTTTTTCTTGCGTTATTATCATATTATAATGTAACTTGCTAAACTACAACCCTAGTTGGGAAAGCAGGATGCTATAAGCCAAGGGGCCCCAACAGGGAAAATAGCCCAGTGAGGAAAGGAAACAAGGAAAAAAAATCTTCTAAGAACAGTAACATGAAAATGAATAATTCCTATATAAACTATAAAAACTTTAACAAAACCAGAGGAAGAGAAATTAGATAGAATAGTGTGCCTGAGTGTACCCTCAAGCAAGAGCACTAACCCAAGACAGTGGAAGGCCATGGTACAGAGGCTATGGCACTACCCAAGACTAGAGAACAATGGAGTAAAATATAAAAAGCAGGTACAGAATCAAACTTGTACGCTTTGCACGATACTCGTGCGATGAGCAAAGGGTGGAAGGCTGGGAAACAAGGGATAGCATGAATGTTTTTTCGATAAGAGATCTATTGTTGTCTTAACGAATGATGACATCTTATCAGATACTCCAGTGTTCAGTATTGGTTGCTTTTTTGTTCAGTAAGAAACTTCCTTACACAAGTATAGACCTTTTAAATATCTTAGAATCAGGTAAAGATATATTAATGGTCACCAAACGAAAATATTCTTCGATATTTCAGTATTTGATATAAGGTATCATAATCTTTCTAGAACTTATACGTGGAAGGATTAAGATTTTCTTTTTCCTCCAAGTTGACATAGATGAAATTCCAAACGTAACTCTTAGTACTCAAATTAAATTTTTGACAAGTTTTTACTTTGATTAGATTTATATATTACGTAAGTATGATTAGATTTATATATTACGCAAGTATTAGAAGTTTTTTCTATTCTTAGGTGATATATCTTTAATTTCTGTTTTCTCTCTTGGCATGTAAAAAAATATGAGTGAATTTCATAATGGAGATATTATAGGGCTACTTACAATCACCTATAGGCATTTAGCTATCCCTTTAGACCCATAGTTTAGCAACCCTTGCATTAGATTGAACGCATTGCATACAATCCTGTCTCCCCCATTCGGCTCCTTACCCCCCCCCCCCTCCTTTTTTTTCAGTGTAGTTGAAGATAATTGAAACTTCAGTGAGCATTAAGATTCTAGAAGGCATACCATATCTTGGCTGCAGTGACAGATCCTGCCAACCTAGTTGAGAACTCTTAATTGAAAATGGAATTGAAATTTCTCCTTAGCTTAGACGTCGGTTCCTCCCTACTCTTGTCGTCCGTAACTGTGGTTGAGGAGCAGAGTTCGATAATCAATTTTTTTTTGGCGAGACTGAAGGAGTTTTCATTGCATTGTTTTGAGGAGTAGATCTACTTCGATGGAAGGTCAACCTTGATTTTCTGGCTATAAACCTTGTGGATCATGTCTAAAATGTCTATAAATCAACTTTTGAACACGTGCTATTTTTTTTAAAGTAATGATAATGATAATAACAATAATAATAATAGTAATAATAATAATAATAATTATAATTATTTATCATTATCAATATGATTATCATTATTATTATTATTATTATTATTATTATTATTATTATCATTATTATTATTATTATTTATCGAAACTAATAAAGATAACATGGGCAAGTCTATACCCTTCCCTGTCCCAGACTTCCTATGGAAACCATAGCTTCGTCTCCTAGATAATATTACTAATAATGTATTTCTTAATAATAATTACAACTCGGCAACACTAAGGCATTTCCCACAGTCAGGGTTAATGACTTGGAAACATTTAAGCTGAAACGCTAAGAAAAATTTCTCGATCTCGTCCGCATACCTCCCGAAGGCCGAAGACTTCACAATGATGGAGTGGTTTCAGCATTGGGGACCCCATCCATTATAGAGGAGTTTACTTCCCCTGAGGTTAATTAGTATGGGGGTGTTTACGATGGGACAAAGCTTTCTGTACTGTAACGCTAACCAGGTCTGGACTTCAACAAACAAACAGTGCTGATGAGGAAGTGTTTATGTAAACATACGTCGAGTGGTTACAGCTTATGTTTATTCTGGGGATATCCAATTATAGGTCGATCATGGAATCTTATGAAACTTATTAAGTTCGTTACCACCGTAGAAGCGCGTGCTTGACCCGGTACTGGTTGCGGAGGGATTACGGGTTGGAAAATGGTGTCTAGAATTATTTTTTTCATTTTATTTCTTCTTCTATTACCTCGAAGTAAATGACGGGAAGTGCGTGCGTGCGTGCGCAGATTGGCCAGACCTTGTTTCCGGGAGGGGGCTCTTAGACAGTCAGATATACCCAGCCCCCCCCCCCCAACGTGGGAAGGAATTGGAGAGAAAGAATGAAGAGGACTTTATCGAGGAAAATGAAATAAGGTTGACTTCTGAAAGGTGGTGTAGAAGTCGCGTCTGGGAAAACGGAAATAAGGGAATTCAAGAGGATCTTGACTATATTTGGATAAAGCTAGTATAGTGCTCTCTCTCTCTCTCTCTCTCTCTCTCTCTCTCTCTCTCTCTCTCTCTCTCTCTCAGGATGCCTGAAAACTAAATCTCTCTCTCTCTCTCTCTCTCTCTCTCTCTCTCTCTCTCTCTCTCTCTCTCTCTCTCTCTCAGGATGCCTGAAAACTTTAAATCTCTCTCTCTCTCTCTCTCTCTCTCTCTCTCTCTCTCTCTCTCTCTCTATCTCTCTCTCTCTCTCTCTCATGCCGTTTTCTTGATTAGATTTTCAACTTTCTATACACCAGTCAATGTCGATGACCTATGCCAAACTCATGCCAAAAAGTAGAAAACCAATCAATCAATTGTGGAGTATTTTTGCTGAATATTATTAGCCTCACTACCAATGCCTTCACTTGTAGGTGGCCTATTGCCTTTAGTGCAGCACACGCGGTGCACTGTATGCGCTGATAAATGTACCTTGCAATGTCCTTTTGACCCCCTACCTTTACCCACCTTTTAGCATTCTATTTAATCTCCGTACCTAATTGCCTTTTTCCATAGTATTACCCAACCGCAGTTCCCTTTTACTTCAAAGTGTAACTGTAGAGTTTTTTGCCAATTGCAACTCGTCGCTGAATGGTCTCCTCGGCTCCAGTGCTGTATATTCACCATCGTCATCATCCTCAGCCGGTGCTAGTCCACTGCAGGGGAAAGGACTCTCACATGTCTTTTCGCTCCCGTTCGTTAATGGTCTTTCTTTACTACTAATTTTCTTAGCTGCTCAATCCATTGTCTTCCCTTCCTTCCCCTGCTTCGTTTGCAATCTCTATGGACTCAATCTGTATTTTTTTTTTTTAATCGATCATGATCTTTAAATGATTTAGGAGTGATGGTTTCTCCCTGTCTAACTCCTATCTCAATCTGAATTTTATGTAGTTTTAGGATAAATATCTCTGTGTTCTAACATAAGATTCATTCATTCCTTGTTTTTGAAGGGCTTTCATTACCGTCGAAATTTTGACACAATCATAAGCTTTCATAGTCTATAAATGACATACATATAGTCTTTCTATTCGGCCTAGTATGATCTTTGTAAATGTTTTATATATTAACCTACAGTGAAATTTTTGTTCGGAAATTTTCCATGTCTTTTGCATGCCCTTTGTATAAATTAATGTAATAAAAGTTTGAAAAATACAACGTCAAGACCCTGACTAGGGAAGAAGAGCTTATTACGGTACAAGAAGAGCTTAAAAGATAAATTGGGATAAAATAGGAAGAGTTTATTACGGTACAAGAGCAGCTTAGAAAATAAATTGGGATGAAATAGGAAGTGCTTATTACGGTACAAGAAGAGCTTAAAAAATAAATTAAGTTACAATAGGATTGAGTGAACCTAGAAAAACAGAAATTTTATATAGTTAAAAGTGGGTCATATATTTTGCTTCAGAGAACATGATATAGGAACAAAGAAAATGGAGCGGGTTTTCTTAATAATAAGAATATTACAGGTAACATTGAAGAGTTTTACAGCATTAGTGTTAATATTTCAGGATTGATTATGAAACTAAATGAGAAATATAAACTGTGGATCATTTAAACGTATGCATCAACATTTTAATCAGAAGAAGAAATATAGACTTATTTTTAAAAACCTGACTCAATATACATTTATATTGAGTGGTTTCAATATTGAAGTAGGTCAAAAGAAGAGTGGAGAATCAGCATTATGTAAATTGGTAATTGGCACAAGAAATTACAAGGAAACATGTTTGAAGAATTGGCTGAAAAAAACGATATAAAAATAATGAATACCTTTATTTTTATAAAACGAAACATAGAAAATGGACATGGAGAAACTCAAATGGAGAGATGAATTTTTTTTTTTTAGAGAAAAAATTCATTTAGTTAAAGATTGAATACCATTGGATAAGAGAAGGCAAGTGACTATAAAATAAAACGAAGTAAAAGTTGCCAAGATCTAAGGAGAGAAAGAGAGAAACTAATTGTAAGAAAGGAAATAAATATTTCTGTGATAAGAAAAGATCTGACGAGTTTAGCTTAGCGATGCAAATTAGGTAGTCGTAGCTACATGATGAAATCGAAGCAACTGGAGAAGAAATGAATAGTAATTTAACAATTTATATAGAAGTCAGCACAAGATATAATGGAAAAGCTCCTAAACAAGATCAAGGAAAACTATCAGAAAAAAAGCTAAATATCTAATAAAGAAAACATTGAATATGAGAGTAAAATCCAAGGAAGATGAAATAGATTTAGCAGAACTATTAAAAACAATAAACAAGCTAAAAACTCAAGACGTTCGTAAGCTCAGTCAGATCAAATTGAGAAAACTCTAAAGAAAGGAAGAAACGTCCAATTGATAAAAAGAAAACTTGGAACAAGGCGCCAATAAATGTTTGCTTTAAAAGATGAAAATGGAAATATTATCAACAAAAGAGATGGAAAGTTAAAAGAGTTAGGTGATATCTATACAACGCTAATATACAATTGTGATATAGAAACAACTTTGTCAATAGAAACAATGAAACATCTGACCCGGTACAAAAAGGAGCAGTAGAAGTAAAGAAAGCATTAAAAGGCAAGGAAGCAGGATAAGATGACCTAACAATTGATTGCATAAATGAAGAGGACTTCATAATAGTAAAACTGACTGAAATTTACATGATGTTTGCCAAAAGGTTCTAAACCTACAGCTTGGAAACACACACACACACACACACACACACACACACATATATATATATATATATATATATATATATATATATATATACATATATATATGTATATATATATGTATATGTAAATGTATATATATATGTCTATGTATATATATGTATATATATATGTCTATGTATATATATATGTATATATATATGTGTATATATATGTATGTATATGTATATTGTATATGTATATATATATATATATATATATGTGTGTATATATATATACATATATATATGTATATATATGTATATATATATATATATATATGTATATATAGATATACATATATATATATATATATATATATATGTATGTATATATATATATATATATATATATATATGTATATATATATATATATATATATATATATATATATATATATATATATATATATATATATATACTGCGTCTTTCAGACTGATATTTATACGCGTTCGGTTTATGAAGATTGTTGAGTTTTTATTATCATTCATCAAATGCTAATTATTATTATTATTATTACTTGCTAAGCTACAACCCTATTTGGAAAAGCAGGATGGTATAAGCCTAAGGGGTCTTACAGGGAAAATAGCCCAGTGAGGAAAGGAAATAACAAAAAACTAAAAGAAGTTTAAGAAAAATATTAAAATAAATCTTTCCTATATAAACTTTAAAAACTTGAAAACAACAGGAGGATAAAAACTTCAAAATAATAAGAGGAAGAGAAACAAGATAGAATAATGTGCTGAGTGTACCCACAAGCAAAAGATATCTGACCTAAGACAGTGGAAGATCATGGTATAGAAGCTATGGCACCACCCAAGACTAGAAAACAATGGTTTGATTTTGGAATGTTTTTCTCTTAGAAGAGCTGCTTACCATGGCTAGAGAGTCTCTTCTACCCTTATCAAGTGGAAATTAGCCACTGAACAGTTACAGTGCAGTAGTTAATCTCTTGAGAGAAGAAGAATTGTTTAGTAATTTCAGTGTTTTCAAGTGTATGAGAAAAGAGAAGAATGTGTTAGTAATAGGCCAGGACTATTCTCTGTTTGTGTAGGCAAAGATGAAATGAGCCGTAAACAGAAATAAGGGTCCAATGTAGCACTCTGGCCAGTTAAAGGATCCAGTAACTCTCTAGCGGCTGGTGCCTTGGCCAACCTACTACCTACAAGTTAAATAATTATAGTTATATTAAAGGAAGTAATCTTTCATTCAATTTTCCATTTATAATGTTTTTATTTAATGTATGAGCGTTGGAAATGTATTCTCGTTATTAGACCTCAAATATCCGTTTGGATGCAATGCTATAAAATTGAATAATTTTGTATCCTACGCTCGAACTGAAATTGATCTGTAATAGTTTTAATTCCTTGTAATTCGTTGCATATATTTTCCGAGAACTCTCTCTGAACAGTCAAAGGAGGAAGTAATCATTGAAAAGGGAATTCATTTATTTCTTTCTTTATCCATGCTGGATCTTTATTCGCTGAATCAAAAAAAAAGGAATAGGTATTTACTGGGAAAGTCTTTTTCTTCTTAAAATTTATTTTGCTCTTTGGAAAACGTTTTTTAATTTGGTAATAGTAATAATAGTAATAATCATTATTATTATTATTATTATTATTATTATTATTATTATTATTGTTGTTAAAAGTAAACTACATTCGACTCACACTATTCTAACAATGATACCTCGATGCACATGTTGAAAATAAAGAATAACGTCAAACCTGAATAATAAAAATAATAATAATAATAATAATAATAATAATAATAATAATAATAATAATAATAATTAATAATCGAATAATAATTAATATTATTATTAATAATAATAATAATAGTAATAATAATAATAATAGTAATAATAATAATAATGATGATGTTGACGATGATGATAAATTTACTATTCTTGCAACTTGTATTCCGACCACTTACTTCATAAAACATCTTTGGGATTTTCCCCTCTATCACACTCGACAATGAATGGCCGACTTAACCACAGGGCTGCGTCTTGAAGCCTACTTAGGTAAATACAATTAAACCAAATTGAATTTTGTTTGTTTATTTTTAGGTACATTAACCATTTCATCTTGCTAAGAATTGTTCCCTCTTAGGTTGACGTCATCGAAAACTGAATTTTATGTTTTTGCATAGGAGGTCAATTCAAAAAGATCGAAGTTAGGTCACGTGATGAACTCTGAAAAATAGCAAGATTGAGCAATGTAGTAACATAGGCTGCATTCTGGAACGTTTATTGAAAATTCTGATTACTATGGGACCAAATTCGTTTCTAATTCGGAGTGAAATTGAGAATTATTATCTATTCCTATTGATGTATCCGCAGTTGAAATAAGTCTCTCTTTATAGTTTATATATATATATATATATATATATATATATATATATATATATATATATATATATGATCTCTTTTGATGTTGTTACCGTTCCTGAAATATTTTATATAAATTGTTCATTACTTCTCGAAGTTTTTTTATTTATTTCTTTGTTTCCTTTCCTCACTGGACTAATTTTCCTTGTTGGAGCCCTTGGTCATATAGCATCCAGCTTTTCAAACTAGGGTTATAGTTTATCTAATAATAATAATAATAATAATAATGATAATAATGATATTAATAATGATAATAATAATGATAATGATAATGATGATAATGATGATAAAGATAATGATAATAGTGGTAATGATAATAATGGTAATGATAATGATAATGATGATAAAGATAATGATAATAATGATGATAATAATGATAATGATAAGACTGATAATGATAATAATGATTTGGTGGATGTTTAATGTTATTAAATTCAATGTACTTTTAGTTGTGAAATTACTCAATTACTGAAGGAAGAATCTGTGATAATTTTCGAGAGAGATTTTGATGAGCGTTTATAAATAAATATTGAGAGAGAGAGAGAGAGAGAGAGAGAGAGAGAGAGAGAGAGAGAGAGAGAGAGAGAGAGAGAGAGAGAGAGAGAGAGAGAGAGAGAGAGAATGTTCAGTATGAAATCAAACTTCTCGATTTGTGAGACAAATATTAAATTTTACATATTCTCTCTAAATGTTTGATACATTCTATGTATATATAAATGTATATAAATGTGTATGTGTACATATAATATATATGTGTACATATAATATATATATATATATGTACATATATATATATATATATATATATATATATATATATACATATATATATATATATATATATATATACATATATATATATATATATATATATTCATAGCAGTTGTTCCATGACATTTAAATTTAATAGCATTTCCACGCTGTTACACCGTGCTTATACGTTATCTTCCAACTGGCCTAACTTCCATAGCGAAATCCACTTTTTACTTCAGTTTTTTAAAAACAATTCGTATGCTCCAGCCTTACTCATGAAATATGTCAATAACTTTTTAAATGATAAATTTCAGCCACGTCAACTTGTACCGAACGTGCCTAAATTATTAATATATGCCTCTATACCTTTAATTCATTCTAACGCATTTAAGGTGCAAATACAAAAAGTCATTCAGAAAACTTTTCCGGCTGTGAATCTTAACCCTTTTACCACCAGGCTTTTTGGAAATTTCCAACCCTTAACCCCCAAGGGGTTACTTTTTTCCCAGCACATTTTGGTGTATATTTCTTTTAAATTGCTCTAACAGCCTTAATTATTGTCATAGAGAGGTCAGGTTGGTCTCATTCTCTTGGAAAATGTCTGAATTTTCTAAAAAAAATTATCAAAAATATGAAAAAAATAATTTTTATAGCATTTTTTTGCAAGGACGTACCGGTACGTCCATGGGGGGTAAAGGGATGGCTTTTGTGAAACGTACCAGTACGTCCTTTGGGGGTAAAAGGGTTAAGCTGATAGCAGAGAGTCCTAAAACTCTGGGTTCTTTGTTCTCCCACAAAGATAAACTTCCGACTTTGATGCGGTCTTTGGTGGTATATTGCTTTAAGGGTACCTGACACTTGCACGCATTCGTGGCATGCACTGGCACGCATTGATGCGCGAACTCGCGTGAACGAGTCGTGAAATTGTCGTGAACAGTGCGGGAACGATGCGTGGCATGCGTGCCATGCGTGCCCAGAACTTTGAAATGTTTAAAGTTTGTGGCACGCATTGGCACGCCAAAAATAGTCGTGAAATAGTAATGAACAATGCTCGAACTGGAGTGAACAGTGCGGGAACTGGCGTGAACTGGAGTGAACGATGCGGGAAGTAGCGTGAACTTTATAATGAAGAGAAACAAAAAGGAAACGAAAAAATTAATGAAAAGGAAAGAAAAATAAACCTAATAAATTTTTATATTTGCTGTTTTAATGTGAAAAAAAAATTATATCTTATTTCAAACTATTTCTATAACTTTATAATGAAGAGAAACAAAAAGGAAACGAAAAAATTAATGAAAAGGAAAGAAAAATAAACCTAGTAAATTTTTATATTTGCTGTTTTAATGTGAAAAAAAATTATATCTTATTTCAAACTATTTCTATAACTTTATAATGAAGAGACAAAAAGGAAACGAAAAAATTAATGAAAAGGAAAGAAAAATATAAACCTAATAATTGTTTATATTTGCTGTTTGAATGTAAAAATAAAATGATCTCTTATTTCATGCACACACTTATTTTCCTCTATTACCAATCAAGAGCCAAAACTTTTGTTTTAATAAAAATGAACTGAAAAATAAACCCAAGAAATTTTTAAGTTTGCTTTTTGAATGTAAAAATAAAATGTTTTATTTCATCAACATACTTATTCTTCTTTATTACCTTAAAATGAAGAGCAAAACAAATTTTTTCTGTTTGCTGTTTTAATGTAAAAATAAAATGATTTCTTATTTCAACACACTTTTTTCTCTATTACCTTAAAATCAACAGCCTAAAAACTTTTCATGTTTGCTGCTTTTAATGTTAAAATAAAATGCTTTCTTAATACTTGTACATATTTTATGTCTGCTATTTATATGTAAGTCAAATGCTTTCTTATTGAAACAAAAATAAAGGGCAACAAAAAATACAAACGAAAAAGATACGTTTTTTCTCCTCAATGCAATGGTGTCTCTGACAGAAAGCTTTGTTGTCTCTTCCGAAGCCAATCCAAGAATGTCCTCGGGTTGGAGAAGCCCCGTTTTTATATGGAGTGGCCAATTCGTGAACTAGCGTGAACGATGCGTGAACGATGCGGAAAGATGAGTGAACGTGTCGTGAACTAGGCGTGCCAATTCGTGCCATGACGTGAACGTGGCATGAACTTGTCGTGAACTATGCGTGAACGTGTCGTGAACTGGTCGTGAACAGTGCGGGAAAAAACCCAGTGCATCACTGGAATGCATCAATGCGTGCCAGTGCGTGGCAAAAATGCGCGTAAGTGTCAGGCAGGCTTTACTTGCCCGAAATGTAAGATCGGGAAATACGTGGGAGCCACCAAAAGATTGCTCAAAGTCAGAATCGATTCTCATCTCGGGGTCAGTCACCGTGCGGTATGTACTTTGAAAACGAAAGAATTTTCCAACATACGAGAACATTGTAATAAATGTAAAACATAATTTTCATATAAGGATTTTCGCATTGTCACCCAAGCGCCCAATGACTATTCTCTCTCTGTTTTGGAGTCGTTAACAATCAAACAACTTGTGCCCCCATTAAATGGTCAGACTTCTTCCACAGTTCTATATATAGTTAGTTGACGTCCTCCTTTCCAAACCAGACAACGTCACACAGTTTTTCAACTCCATTGAGATAGGTACTAACTAAAGCATTCTTCACTTTTTAATTCGATACATTTTTTTAGTTCATTTTTTAAATGATTATATTTAACTTTTATGTTGTTCCACTTGTATTGATATTAATACTGAGTCTTTTTTTGTAAATTCTACAGCCCTGATGATGAGACCTAAAGTCTCGAAAATTTGGAAAATGCATGTATGATGCTACGCTGGCTTTTCTCCATCCTATTATATATATATATATATATATATATATATATATATATATATATATATATATATATATATATATGTATATATATATATATATATATGTATATATATATATATATATATATATATATATATATATATATATATATATATATGAGACTCTTTATCATGTTATACCAAAAATCACATGCAACAAATTTGAACTTTTGAAATTCCACTGAATCTACCGCCAGATTTCGAGGAAGTTTGAATGTGATACATATGACATATTAGCCCTTTAGGAATGTATGAAAATCATACTTATTCGATAATGATCGTCTTTGTATACTCTCTTTACATTTGAATGACGGTGTGTGGAGCTTGATTTTACACCGAAAGTAGACCCAAAGAAAAAAAAATCTAATTCTACATCACTGGATCGTAATTTTTCCAAGAAAAAGTTGATAAATTATTGAATTTATGATTTTAATTGCCTTTGTGATCTTTTATGAAATAAAGTTTTAGAATACTGTGTAGTAATGACACTTATGATGAAGAAAATAAAACTTTTAGAATTAAGTGCGAACAAAGTACAGGATGGTATAGTATGGGAAGATCTAAATGCGAGAGTTTGGCTTAAATATGAAACATCTTATGTAATACGTATAAAGAACTAACTGAACAACGGTGCAGTTATTTGATATGCAGATTAGGGATAAGGTTTTGTCCCACTGTAAGATGAATGTCAGCACCTGAAGACCAGACAGAAGAACAATACTGAAACATGGTATTGTACCAACCGTGTGCCTTGAGGTTTTGTATATAAAGGAGAGTGTTCTTTAATAAAGTTACTCAGTTGATTGCATCCTGCCTTTGAGTCATAACCTTTCTCTCGGCCGTCACATTGACTGGTTTACTTAGTTTCCCTGGGTCCTCCTGGGACTAAGGACCACTCCTAAAGACGCCCTCGACGTCTCGGCAGCTGAAATGGTGTATGGCGACCCTTTGGTCGTCCCTGCCGAATTTTTTCCTTCTACAACCTCCTCCGATGATCTCCAGCGCATACGTCACGTCGTGGGAAAATTTACTCCATGCCGCCAGACTTACAAGCCCCCAGCGAAGCATCACATACCAACAGACTTGCACTCTGCAACGCACGTCTTCCTGCGCAACGACACTAGCAAGCCACCGCTAACGCCCCCGTACACGGGCCCTTTCCTTGTGATCTGACGCAGTCCGAAAGCATTCCTACTAAACATTCGTGGCAAAGAAGACTGGGTCTCGTTTGATCATCTAAAACCTGCTTATCTACTGCCAGATGACCCGCCTACAGTTCGCCTCTCTAGATCAGGGCGCCCTATTTAACATGTACAGTATGTCATTTTTAGGGGGGGAGCCATGTACCAACCGTGTGTCACACGATCGTACATAAATTATTTTGTATATATTATGCTTGTATCAGCGCTCTTCCCTCGCACTAAAAAGAACCAGAATAAACATGTCTGCGTGTTTCCTCTCTAACATTGTCTGTTTCTCGAACATGAAAGTTCCTGTTGCCTTGAGGTTTTGTATATAAAGGAGGGTGTTCTTTAATAAAGTCACTCCGGGGTCACCAATGTGACTCAAAGGCAGGATGCAATCAACTGAGTAACTTTATTAAAGAACACTCCTTTATATACAAAACCTCAAGGCAACAGGAATTTTCATGTTCGAGAAACAGACAATGTTAGAGAGGAAACACGCAGACATGTTCATTCTGGTTCTTTTTAGTGCGAGGGAAGAGCGCAGATACAAGCATAATATATACAAAATAATTTATGTACGATCGTGTGACACACGGTTGGAACAGTATCATGAAATAGTCAAAATATTTCCTAATATTAATAATGCTAATGTTGAAACTACTATGTTAGGAATAGGTAATTATAAATAAAATATGTGTTATGTTTCTCTATAGGATGAATATATAAAATAAAGTAGCTAAAAAAAATATAGACAAGAAGTACCTTCCTTGCATTGCTTCCCGTTACGCAGGAAATACTACTCACTTCATTCTTATTTCTTCTGCCTCTCCTTTTTTTCTTCTTTCGCCATTGTTGCCGACAGCAGCTGCGAAGTCTCTCTCTCTCTCTCTCTCTCATCCGTCATTTTTCCTGTCCGGACGTTTCTCTCTTGACTTGAGATAGTTAACATGTTGAACAGTTGATAATTAATGCTCTCTCTCTCTCTCTCTCTCTCTCTCTCTCTCTCTCTCTCTCTCTCTCTCTCTCTGTGGAAGACCAGTTTCATAGAGTCCTGAAATATATATGAAAAAAGTAAGGTATTGATATATGTTACGGATTTATTATTTTTTTCATCTTAATCTATTTCAAACCAAATTCTGTTTGATAAAGACTACATTTTCTTCCCTTCAAGACTTTTTTATTATTATTATCAGCATTTAAATATAATTTATATATATACAAATATATATATTATATATATATATATATATAAACAAATGTATATATATATATATACATATACATATATATATATACATATATATATATATATATATACATATACACATATATATATATATATACATATACATATATATATATATATATATATATATATATATTTATGTATGTATATATATATATATATGTATATGTATATATATAGAGAAATGATATGTATATATTCATATACATATTTATATATATACATATATATATATACATATATATATATACATTTATATATGTACATATATAAATAAGTTTATATATGTGTGTATATATGTATATATACATTTGTATATATATATATATATATATATATATATATATATATATATGTGTGTGTGTGTGTATGTTTATGTGTGTTTGTGTATGTATATGTATGTGTGTATATATAATGTATATATATATATATGTGTGTGTATATATATTATATATATATCATATATATGTATATTTATACACACATAAATATTTATATATATATATAGATATATATATGTAATATACACAACATTGATAGTAATTTACAAGCAATAATAAATGGTGTAAATAGAAAATCCATTATTATTCATTATTTCAATTTGTGTCTTTTGAATATAGAAAAGCCAACAGTAAATGTAGTTATGTATTGAAGCTTATAAATAGATAAATAGAGACCCGGTAAACATACTAAGAAATTGTCTATCGCTAAGAAGAAATAGGCATTTTTTAGACAATCACAGCGGGTTAAGAAAAAGAAATGGAGGGAGAGAACAGCGGATGAATTTTCATTTGAATATGTCAACATAAAACTAAGTGTTTCTATTTCTTTTACTCACCATTTTAGGTAAATGATGGACTTTAATTGATGATTGCGCCATGGCTGAAATTTTCCACCTCTTATCCGTCTTTTCTTTTGATATCCTTTCTTTTATCAGTCTTTCTTCTGAGTGGCCCATATTACTCTGTTTTAGGAAAATCTAGTCTCTCTCTCTCTCTCTCTCTCTCTCTCTCGTGGTCTCCAAGTATTCAGGATATAAATAGACTGGAAGCAGTACAAGCTAGGGTCACCAAACTAGTTCTAACACTAAGGTAATTCGGATATAGACGGAGAATGGAACGTTTGAACTTATTTGATCTACAAACTCGATGATTAAGGGCACAGTTAATAGAGGCATTTAAAATTCTTGAAGAAATAACAAATGTAGATTACAACAATCTACTCATGCTTAGCACAAATCAGTCCAGAGGTTACGGATACAAACTGGAATTTGAAAGATACAACACCACTCAGTGTGGCAATTAATTTCTTTACATAATACCAAATACTTGGAATAGTAAACAAGTTCAAGAATAAGTTAGGCAAGATCATAAGAACTCTCTTAAATTCTCTTAAACAAAATCGCTCTACCAGAGAGCAAATATAGTCTCCACGGATGGACTATAAAAGGTATTTTGAGACGTCCAAAATCCTTGTAACTCTCTCTCTCTCTCTCTCTCTCTCTCTCTCCTCTCTCTCTCTCTCTCTCTCTCTCTCTCTCTCTCTCTCTCTCTTGGCCTTTTACCTTCGACTCTCTTAATCGCCATTCATCTACTGCTTTCATAATGATAAAATACACACCAGAACATGAATTGTTTTACCATTGTTAATAAATGTAAGGGGAAATAAACTTAAATTTTTACTCATAAATAATGAAAAAAATAAAAAACATCGAGAGTCACAGCATCACCGAGTCATCGGAGCTCATGAAAGATACTGATTTGCTAATGAACGTGCCTGAAGTGCGAGGGATGCTAATGAACGCGGCCGAAGTATGAGTGATGCTAATGTTAGTTTGTTGAACGCCAAAATGCCTCTGCGTTTATTATCGTTGCATATTTCTGATTCCACTGCAGCTGCTTATTCAGCTTTCGGCTTGTCAAACAATGCTAGCTCATTACGCTGTTTGAAAAGCCCTTGCAAGTTAGGGAACTCGTGCATGAACTTAAACCGAGATCTAGAGAGAGAGAGAGAGAGAGAGAGAGAGAGAGAGAGAGAGAGAGAGAATATGTAACAAGGAATTTATAATATACATATATTCACACACGCACACGAACGCACACGCACACACATTTACGTTACATAACCGGCAAACTACTGTATTTACTAAAAATGTAAGTTTTCTGACTATCTTCATTAAAAATTTCTTAAACAAATATTTTTAACGGACTTTCAAGTAGACTTTCCAAATATCACTTTCATGTGACGTTTAATTTGCGTAACTAATATCTTTATTATTACTATTATTTTATAATAATAATAATACTGAAAATTATCATCATAATGATAATAATTCATTATTATTATTATTATTATTATTATTATTATTATTATTATTATTATTGTTGTTGTTGTTGTTGTTGTTGTTATTATTAATAAAGTATCGTTACAAAAATTAGATTTAGACTAAAAATAGTAACATAACCAAATATTATCTATGCCCTCGTATTGGCGTCGCAGCAACCATGGTACCGCACTACAAATCCTTCATAACTATAGAAGGAACAAAAGTATTCCATTTAGGGTTCAGCATTTTTTATGATAAGTGTAATAGTATGTTTTTTTCATAATGTTGTCTCTATATATATATATATATATATATATATATATATACATATATATATAGGTATATATACATATGTATATATATATACATATATATACATATACACATATATATGATATATATACGCATACAGTATACACATATATATATGTATATATATACTTATATAAATATAGATTTATATATACATATATATAATATATGCATATATATACACATACAGTATACATATATATATATATATATATATATATATATATATATATTACATATATTGTATATATATGTATATATAAATTTATATTTATATATGTATATATATGTATATATACATATATATACTTGTATATATACATACATACATATATATATATATATATATATATATATATATATATATATATACACACAGTATACATACATATGTATACATATATACTTATACATATATATATACATATATACATATATATATACATACATACATATATATATATATATATATATATATATATATATATATTATGTATATATATAAATATACATATATATATATATATATATATATGTATGTGTGTGTGTGTGTGTGTGTTTGTGTGTGCGTGTGAGCTTTAACTTTTTTTCCGTAAAGGATTTATTCGACCAGTTTTAGTTCAAGTAATGCCAGGCCAGTGAGGTTCTCGTAACTTGAGGATATCCTTTTTTTTTTTTAAATGAAAATTTCAGATTTTTCTGGAAAGATAAAATATTTTTGATTAAGCTTTGGTGAAATGTAGCAGTTATGTGGCAGTTTTCATCTGAATAAAAAACTAAAATTATTCCTTGAATCGATAAGAAATTCGCATGTAAAAAATAATGTCGAATAAGAAGAATATCATATGTCAAATATCATGGATTACAAGACTCGTCAAATTATCCGCATGCAATCTACTCCGGTTTTAGAAACCGAAGGCAATTGATTTAAGAGAAAGAGGTGAGGGCGAGTGGGGGTGGGGGGGGGTGGGGAGGGGGTGTCCATTTTACCATATATTCATTACACGACCAAAAGTACCTAGTTTATTCTTAAGTAAAAGCCATCAAGGTCTCTCAAGTGTGCAAGTTCTTTATTATGGAAAACTTTAAATTATCTCTCTCTCTCTCTCTCTCTCTCTCTCTCTCTCTCTCTCTCTCGTACACATGGCCGCAAAACCAAGGCATGATGTTGATGTTTGATGTTAAACATCGCACAGAGAACCCGATTCCCCTACATCGTGTAATACACTCCAGATCATTAAACATGATCTGGCAACTCTCCAAAAGTGAAATTTGAACCTTAACCGCCTCTGCCCATAAGGCTCATTTTAGCACGCTCTCCTTTGGCTTCTTTTTTCGCGTATGAAATATGTATTAATATTCCTTGGCGAAGTTAATGCTGGAAATTTACAGGTTGGCAGTGAGAAATGATGGGTTGTCTGATCACGTAGGAAGCGATTGATTGATTTAACCTCATTACTATTTCTGGCTTTACTACACGAATGACCATCATAGATTAAAAATAAGCGTCTAATGGAATTCGTGTTTTAAATCCTTAAAAAAAAAAAAATAAAAAACTCAGGTTTTCAAATTATGCTCCCGCTATATCTTTAAAATTACATAACATAAAACTCGCGAAATTTGGTTCGAAAATCATTATTTAGACAAGTATATAACCATAGAAACGAAAATGTTAAGATGTAATCACAAACGGTAAAAGATGGAAATATTTCTTTTGCTGACTTTATTGTTTCTGTCACTTACAGGTATTGTACAAGTAGGCTACTAAACGATGTCACGTAAGCCATGTGCAGGCTTATATCAATAACGTTTTTATTATTATTATTATTATTATTATTATTATTATTATTATTATTATTATTAGCCAAGCTACAACCCTAGTTGGAAAAGCAAGATGCTGTAAGCCCAGGGGCTCCAATAGGGAAAAATAGCCCAGTGAGGAAAGGAGATAAGGAAATAAATAAATGATGAGAACAAATTAACATTAAATCATTCTAAAAAAAGTAACAACGTCAAAACAGATATGTCATATATAAACTATTAACAACCTCAAAAACAAATATGTCATATATAAATTATAAAAAGACTCATGTCCGCCTGGTCAACATAAACATTTGCTTCAACTTTGAACTTTTGAAGTTCTACTGATTCAACTACCCGATTAGGAAGATCATTCCACAACTTGGTAACAGCTGGAATAAAACTTCTAGAGTACTGTGTGGTATTGAGCCTCATGATGGAGAAGGCCTGGCTATTAGAATTAACTGCCTGTCTAGTATTACGAACAGGATAGAATTGTCCAGGGAGATCTGAATTTAAAGGATGGTCAGAGTTATGAAAAATCTTATGCAACATGCATAATGGAATATTGGTTATTCAGTCCAAGTATGTCCAGTAAACCAATTTTTTTTTTCTATTTCTTCAGTTACGAGAATCAGTGTCATGAATTTATTTTGCCATGAAATTTACTTCTAAGGATTGATAACAGTAATGCAGTATCGGTTGGAAACATTACTAATGATTATTACTATTATGAAGATCACTGCTAAAGTATCGTAATGGTGAGAAAGCATACTGATAATTTGCTGTTATGGGGATTCACCAGTTAGGATTAGCAATGTTTTATTAAGTTAAAATATATATTTATATATATTGAAAATTAGAACTGAAGGTCATAATAAGCACGATATTCGTCTAAATATTTATATATAAAACCACAGTTAAATATTTTGGTAAATAAGTAATTATTTGATTTTAATGGCTTTATTTGTCGGATACTAAAGTTATAAATTGTTGCCAAGTTGAACTTGAAATCAAGATTCTAATCTTGATTTTTTTAAAGCTCTTAAATAAATTGAATGAAGACCTCAATTCTTCATAAAACAGTAAGGACGTGCGATGTCCTTTTGAGTTTTAATCGTAGTTGTTCTGTCACAGAACAACTAGAAATATATGAACCAAAATTATTTCGAATTGACTCTTAGCTATTCTTATAATGTCAATAAGGATTACATGTATCTGTACGTTTCAGAAATTTCGTCTGAGGGTTCTTTCACAAATGATTTATTGCTATTTTAAGGAATGGTAACAGTGCTGCGATCGCTGGAGATTCTAGTGGCCCCATGAGTGGGTGTGTTCTCTAGCATGCAGATGATACTACTCTACTCTTGATACAGCTATTCTTCCCATCAAAATGTGAAAGGAAGTTAATTCTAGCCATTTCAGAAGTCTAAAGCCGATGAGGAAGGGAGTACTGTATGCCAAGCGTTTATGGAACTGAACACCTGCAATCAAGATTTCATCAATATGCCAGTCTCCTACCATTATTCTTTCATAGGTAGCTCGAGATTAATGACACCGAATGATTGATTGAATATTTATTCATGGTTTTTCTACCCCCAAGTTTTCCACAGGTCATTCAAGTGGAGATATTGCTGTCTTTCTATACTTAAGAAATGTCTTAGTATGTAAATATATGTTTTTCTGCATAACTGAGCTATTTTGTTGATATGTCTTTTTTTCTATAACTCTTGGGCATTATATTGTAATGAAGAATGTGTACATTGAAGGTCTTCGAATTATTCCATTTCGATATTATGTACTAAATTTGAAAGATAACAATAATACCAAATATCTTTAACTTCCATCCATATGCTTATATCCTGATTTGTTTTAATTTCTCATGTTTCGGAGCAAATTACCCTTATTGCTATTATAAGAGGCTTCTCTCTCTCTCTCTCTCTCTCTCTCTCTCTCTCTCTCTCTCTCCACAACGCTATCCCGTTTTAATTTGCAGTAACGTATTTACTTGTCCTCTTACTCCAGGTATTGCAGAATAACATTTGTATTATTTTCCATTATTTTACGATTAACCTGTTTCATCCTCCTCCTCCTCCTCATCTTCCTCCTCCTCCTCTTCCTCCTCCTCCTCCTCCTCCTCCTTTTTCTTCTTCGTCGTCTTCTTCTTCCCTGAAGAGATTGTGTACAAGGCAGGGAGCTAATGATTTTTCGCCATGACAAATTATAGTGTGTTGACGGTTAGCGGTTGTCTGCAAGAGACTTGTATGGTATGGAGGGAGGGGGGGGGGGTGGTTATTGGGGATTCAGGGGGTAGGGGAGGATGTAAGGATTGGGGACTTTTTAGTGATAAGAAACATCGTTCCAGGCTGCTACTTCGGCAGATATTTTTTTTTCCACGCTGTAAAATATTTGCAGCATTTTTCTCAACTTTTTGAAAATCAAATTCTCGCAACTGCAAATTGCATGCAAGGTTTTGGAAACGTAATAACTTTGCTGCAAAAATATTTGCAGAATATAGATAACTTGCTCCAAATCCCTGCAGGCATTTCGTGATATACCAGAAATGCACTGGTAACGAAATTTTGGTTTGGGAACGAAGTTCCATTATTGTCGAGAAAATCAGATATTTTTCTCAATTCGAACTCGTTAGCTTACCATTACTGCCTTTAGTTTTGATGATAAAATGATATTAAAGATAATGATTGATAATGATAATAAGGATAAAAAAATGATGACGATGATGATGATAATAACAATAATAATAATAATAATAATAATAATAATAATAATAATAGAAGTAATTATGGTAATGGTAAGTATATACTGCATCATAAGAAAAAATAATGATCATTGAATGATAATGATAATTATTATAGTTACAGTAATAAGAATAATGGTGAGGAGGAATATATATCTCTTTGCTATTTAATAAAAAGAATCCCATTGAACATAAAGGAAACATTAAATCAATTTCCCGTCTCTGGCTCCGGCCGATCACATTGTCTTATTGATAAATGAAGACATTTACCGTTTTTTAAACATAGTATTAAAACAACTGCATCAAGCTATAACGAGATTAGAGTCGGACCATCCTAAACGTATCCGTTTTCTGTTGGTAATTTCTATTTTGGGATGACCGACCCATAATGACGTGGAATCCAGTTAACGCCTTTTTAAGTGTTCGCGTAAATCTTGCCGCAGTGAGTGGAAAATGAAGCGGCTGGCTCGTCTCAAGAAAGCCGCTGAATGGAATATTTGGTGATTTAACAACGTGTGTTATTTGAGACCTTAACAATGAAAAGCGGGACTGTTATTACCTGTTCTCGAGATGGCATGCGCAGTATGAAATCTCTTTCTTGATGCATATTTTGGTATTATTAATATTTTGTCAAGTGGGGTAAGTTGGATATTTTTTTTAAAAGAACGTACTTTGTGTAATTTCTCTCTCTCTCTCTCTCTCTCTCTCTCTCCTCTCTCTCTCTCTCTCTCTCGTGTTTATAACTTTAGGTATTTTGTATTGGTTAATCGTTTCTAAGTAGTTTCTAGAATGTTGTCAGACAGACAGACGAGAAATGAAAA